>NC_069503.1:270755502-270785502 GCF_027579735.1 Bombina bombina
AGGGCAATAAATACAAGTAGCACTTTGCTATTTCAAAGCCACTTTTTTTTCAAAATGAGCGCTAGTTACATTGGAACCCTGATATCTGTCAGGAATACCTGAATATCCCTTAACATGTATATATTTTTTTTAGAAGACATTCCAAAGTATTGATCTAGGCCCATTTTGGTATATTTCATGCCACCATTTCACCGCCAATGCGATCAAATAAAAAAAATTGTTCAATTTTTCACAAATTTTTTCACAAACTTTAGGTTTCTCACAGAAATTATTTACAAACAACTTGTGCAATTATGGCATAAATTGTTGTAAATGCTTCTCTGGGATCCCCTTTGTTCAGAAATAGCAGACTTATATGGCTTTGGTGTTGCTTTTTGGTAATTAGAAGGCTGCTAAATGCCACTGCGCACCACACGTGTTTTATGCCCAGCAGTGAAGGGGTTAATTAGGGAGCATGTAGGGAGCTTGTAGAGTTAATTTTAGCTTTAGTGTAGTGTAGTAGACAACCCAAAGTATTGATCTAGACCCATTTTGGTATATTTAATGCCACCATTTCACCGCCAAATGCGATCAAATTTTAAAAAACGTAAATTTTTTCGCAATTTTAGGTTTCTCACTGAAATTATTTACAAACAGCTTGTGCAATTATGGCACAAATGGTTGTTAATGCTTCTCTGGGATCCCCTTTGTTCAGAAATAGCAGACATATATGGTTTTGGCGATGCTTTTTGGTAATTAGAAGGCTGCTAAATGCCGCTGCACATCACACGTGTATTATGTCTAGCAGTGAAGGGGTTAATTAGGGATCTTGTAGGGAACTTGCAGGGTTAATGTTAGCTTTAGTGTAGAGATCAGCCTCCCACCTAACACAGCAGACCCCCTGATCCCTCCCAAACAGCTCTCTTCCCTCCCCCACCCCACAATTGTCCCCGCCATCTTAAGTACTGGCAGAAAGTCTGCCAGTACTAAAATAAAAGGTATCTTTTTTTTTAATTATTTTTTTTTTAGCATATTTACATATGCTGCTGTGTAGAATACCCCTTAGCCCCAAACCTCCCTGATCCCCCCCAAACAGCTCTCTAACCCTCCCCTTCTACATTATTGGGAGCCATCTTGGGTACTGGCAGCTGTCTGCCAGTACCCAGTTTACAAAAAAATATATATTTTTTTATTTTTTTCCCCACTTTTCTGTAGTGTAGCTTCCCCCCTCCAAAGAATAAAACCCCCACCCCCTCCCAGATCACTTCGATTGTTTAAAATAAATTTTTATTCCCCCTCTCTGCCTCTATATTTTAACAAACTGTTCCATAGTGTAATGGTTCCCACCCTCTCCCTCCCCGTGCACGCGCCCGCCCGCCTCCCTGCGTGTACGCGCGTCCGTGCGCGCCCCCAGCGAGCCCGCCCACGATCCCGCCCACCGCTGCATTACGACATGCACCGATGGCCGCCCACCCGCCTCCCACCCACCAACGATTGCGGGCCATCGATGTCCGGTGCAGAGAGGGCCACAGAGTGGCTCTCTCTGCATCGGATGGGGTAAAATGTTATTGCAGTGATGCCTCGATATCGAGGCATCACTGCAATAACCGGAAAGCGGCTGGAAGCGATCAGGATCGCTTCCAGCCGCTTTCAACCCCAACGTCGTACAGGGTACGTCGCTGGTCTTTAAAGACCAGGTTGTGTGCGACGTACCCTGTACGACGCGTGTCGTTAAGGGGTTAAAGGGAGCGTATTAAATTGTTTACAAATAGCTACTTCAACTTTTATTTTAAATTTTGAAATAGCTTATTTTGCATCCCCCCCCCACACCTATACTGAACATTTCTGAACTTAAAGGGACAGTCAAGTCCAAAAAAATCTTTCATGATTTAAATAGGGCATGTAATTTTAAACAACTTCCCAATTTACTTTTATCTTATCACCAATTTTGCTTTGTTCTCTTGGTATTCTTAGTTGAAAGCTAAACCTAAGAGGTTCATATGCTAATTTCTTAGAACTTGAAGACTGCCTCTAATCTGAATGCATTTTGACTACTAGAGGGCATTAGTTCATGTGTTTTATATACATCATTGAGCTCATGCACGTGAAGTGACCTAGGAGTGTGAGAACTGATTGGCTAACATGCAAGTCTGTCAAACGAACTGAAATAAGGGGGCAGTCAGCAGAAGCTTAGATACAAGGTAATTACAGAGGTAAAACGTGCATTATAACTGTGTTAGTTTTGCAAAACTGGGGAATGGATAATAAAGGGATTATCTTTCTTTTTAAACAACAAACATTCTGGTGTTGACTGTCCCTTTAAGAACTGGTTACAAAAAAAAATTATATAAAAAAATATGTAAATAAGAAGGTTTAGATAAAATAATGCTCCGAGTAGGGGGCTGTGACAGACAGGTAATACAACTTTCTTTTTCCATTGTTCTCTCTAAACATTGGCCTTGGTAACCCATGAGAAATAAGATAAAGAGGACTTTGTTTAAATAATTAGACAGATAAGCTCATTAGGTCTGCTCTACCTACAAGCCCAGTCTACTTCATTAGGTTGTGGTTTTAATTAGCAGAAACAGCTATTTCATATACAAAATGATACCTAAAGGACCAATGTACCATACATTTTAACCTATGCAGCTGCTATAACAAGTAGTTGTATACACATTAAGAGTAAACCAATTTTACAGTACACTGACCCTTTAAACACCATTAAAAAGTGCACAATTCAACAGATAATTTATAGTTTTAGCCACCTGAGACCTTGATACATTTGTGCAATCGTGGACTTTTGTATTAGAAAATATATGGTCCTGTCATAAGTCTTTATTAGCATATGAATGGATTTTGAGACTCCAGCTAAATACAGTAAACATTTCCCTCTATTACTTGGGATGATTTTTTGGGAGTGGGAGAAAAATAAAAATGTTCCAACATTGCTATGAGAGTTGCTTAATAGATGCTTCTTTTGAAAGATGCACAATGGAAATATTTTTTTTCCGGCATAGTTTAACAAAAAAAAAGGTGGTTGCCTAAGGCCTCGCTTAAACAGGGGCCTCACAGTGTGTCTCTATCTTCATATGGGGATTTTTTTATTGCGGTATGTGCATAGCATGTGGATGAGTGAAAAAAACACTTGGCTAGTTGACATAAAAGCATAGGAACTGCCTGTGAGCTCTGTACCTGACATTCTGCCGGTTACTACTGTTTACCCATGAACTAAATGTTCCAAAATGCAATGCTGCAAAAGAAGAGTTATGGCTGAGCAGTTATAGTGTGCACCCTCCTATCCTGCATGTCTAAATGCCACCCCTTTTGTCTCCTGTGCCTCAAAACATGAGTATCACGCAGGGCAGTTATGGTGCAATGTGTGAATCGCACACAGCTAGTAGACATAAGCAGGTGTGATTGAAAGGAGGAGAATAGAGATTAGCCTGATCAATTGAAGAACCTGAAGATGTGAGAACTATCCACACACTGCTTGAAGAGAAGCTCCAGGGAATAATCCTGTCTGTAATGCTGATAATGATTCTTTTCTCTCCTTATTCTATCACTTCGCCTTCTCTTTTTCTGCCACTTTTCCTTTTTTCTCTCTCACTCTTACTATTCACTATCTCTTTATCCCTCTCTTTACTCTCTTTCTCTACACCCACCTTCCTTCTCTTCAATCTCTCTTTTCATGATCTCCTTTATCTCTCTCTGTCCATCTCTATTCTGAAAACACACTCTCCCCTTTCTTTTCTGTTTTTCTCCACTCACTCACTTTTGCTCTCTCCAATCTCCCTTCCCTCTTTTCCCACTTTCTCTCTCTGCCCTCTCTTTTCCAACTTTCTCCCCTCTCTCTTTCTCCCTTTTTTCTTTTCTCTCTCTCTCCTTCTTTCTATTTACTCCAGCAATACTTTCTTTTTTTCTCACCAGTTTCTCTTTTCATTCTCTAATATCTCCCCACCCTCTTTCTCTCTTCTTTCTCTCACTCTCTCTGTCCCTCCACTCTCTTCTCCTCTTTGTACACTACCTTTCCATTCTCTCTTCCTTTCTCTCTACTCTCACCTTCTCTCTATTTTCTGTTTTCTCTTTTAAAATTTCCCTCTTCACTTTCTCTTCACTCTCCCATTCTCTTTTTCATATTTCCTTTCTCTCTCTCTCTTTTTCTTTACTTTCTTCTCTTTCTCTCACTCCTTTCCCTTTCTCATATTTTAACTTTTGCCTCTATTTTCTTTCTCTTCTTTCTGTCCATTTTCTCTCTGTTATTTTCTATATCTTTCACTATACGTTTCCCTCTATTTTCATTCTACTTCTTTCCCCAATCTCTAATTGACCTTACATCTTGCTTCCTCCTTCCTTTATTCTCTCTATTCACTTTCCATTTTCCCCTCCTTCTTTCACTTAACTCTCTTCTATTTTTCTCTTCTCTCAACTTTTCTTTCTTCAATTGCTCTATTTTCTCTCTCTCTCCAATCTTTCCTTCTCCATCATTTCCTCTGTTCAGTTTCTCCAATCTCTCCTTTTTTCATGTTTACTCCTTCCACTCTCTCCTTTCTATTTTTTCCCTTCATCATTCTCTCTCTCTCTCTCTCTCTCTCTCTCTCTCTCTCTATATATATATATATATATATATATATATATAGTCTGTCTCTTTTCTCTGTATCACTCTCACCATTGTCTCATTCTCTTATCTTTTCTCTCTCTCCTTTTTCTATTAACTCTCTCCTACTCTCTGAAGGGGTATATCTGAAGTCTGATTTGGGCATGGAGCTAACAGGACAAGGTTTATGATTTCAGGTTTGATGTGTGTACTGGGCGGACAAAAGGGTGGAAGTTAAGGGTTTTATCTGAGGACTGTTTTTGAGTATGTAGCTGACTTGAGTGTTTTAGGACCAGGGGCCAGATCCGAGTTCTGATTTAAGTACATCCAAATCATAGTATTATTCTTGCACAATTCTAAAGTCTTCCCCTTCAGAGCAGATTTTCCTTACTCTGAGAAATTGACCCTGAGGTCTATATTATCTAAAGGATTTAAGTGACCACTTCATACATGCCTTACAATTATGTTGGGTTTTTTTTGCTTCAATATCCAAGTACAGATCGAAGGCTTTAATTTTTTTTTTTTTTTTTTTATATTTTTTCTTGAGGTTAACCAAAATAAGTACAGACATTATACACCAGTAAAAGGCAACAGTACAAGTTACAGGGTCTGCACAATGTCAGAAGAGTTACACACATACAAAAGTGTAGAAATATTATGTTCTGCAGCAGATTTAAATGTTTACGATGTACCCGACCTACTAACTATATCAAAGAAAGAGCATCAGTATGATCATATGCAGAACTAGAAAAAAGGGAACAAAGAAGTTTAAAACTTAATTTTTTCTTATTTATCCAAAATTTCAATACTCTGCCTAAGTGTCCCCTAACATAAACAAAAAAAATGTAAGATAAGCATACCCCAGATAGTTATTAATGACCACTCTTGGGCCACAAGTTTGAGGGGCAAGGATTGGGGAATACCATCAGGGCCACTCTTTGACCCATTCCAAAAAGGAGTACAAAATAAAAGATGTATAGGCCACTCTTGGGCCTCGATATATATATATATATATATATATATATATATATATATGAACAAACTGAATAGCACTCCAAAGGTCTTTCAAGTGTAGTAGTCACTTTAATAGTGAACGTTTTCGGATCACAGGGGATCCGTCCTCAGACTTACAAAAGTATTTGCATAGGAAATTAGCACATCTAGGCAAGTATCCCCGCTTGCTTTTCCACAGAAATAACTCATATACAATGTTACCAATGCACAAGAGAATTCTGGGTAAGTTATGCAAATTAGATATACAAATTCTCAGTTTTTTTGCTTCAAAATAATACTGTTTTAACACAGCTATCCTGTTAACAGGATTATTACAGCAAACCAGAAACCACTCACTAGACAGCCTGTTTCGTTCTTTTTGGAACTCATCAGTAGGAGATAGCTTTATCAATGCAGCAACCAGAAATCTATTTTCAAGGTTAAACCAAATGCATTTGTGCAATACTGTATAAACAATAATGTTGAATTGTAGTCATATTGTATTAGTATACAGAGCAACATAAAATATCTATCCAAATATGTGAAAACTATTACATATGTTATTAACTATTACACATATTACTATCATGTCAAAGAGCCCTCTAGAGTATACACACAAGGATAAGTTAAGCATGCCCCAGTGAAGAGTTTGTGGCCACTCTTGGACCACATATTTTGAGTACAGCTAAGGGGTAAAGATTAGGGGAAATATTAACAGGGCCGATCTTGGACCCTTTCCAGGTAGAATTACAAGATATGAGATATGTAGGCCACTTTTGGCATCTGTATGTAATATAGAACAACGTACATTTTGAATATGATTCACAAATATGTAGTAAAGAGTAATGATAGTAAGGAGTAACTATATTAAGCTCGATTAGCCCCATATAAACGTCAGTAGTAACTTAGACATTTACAGCCTTAATAATTATACCCCCTGTTAGCTAACATGGAGCAAACATCAGTAAATTACTAACCTCCACTTGTGGAGGCAAAAATCTATAGATATCACCTGGCTATTAGTTCTAGGTCAACATGGTGTAGAGTAGCTGACATAAGCCATTATGTCACATAGGCGTGTTACTAGCATCCACACTTGCCCTGAGTCCAACAATGTTTTACCCATTATATGATAATTACATTATATAACAATTTGCGTGAGAAGGCCCAAGTTCCAAACTCAGAAAGGAGTTAAGTTTAGTGTCTGGCTACTGTATCTGACCTGAAGATCCGGCATCCACTCCTATATTTGCAATGTCACCAAACTCCTGTTTTCACACAAATACCTACATACTGAGAACCCTCACGCCGCACAATCCTGCTGAGCTGTAGCAGAAGACAATACTTAGCTTCCAGTTTTGCGGCCATCTTCGACCCTAGCCCGGACACGCCCCCAGGCTTTTATTTTTAAACTCACTTGTTAATTTGGAATAATTAATAACAAAATTATGGTAAAAAAAAACCTAACAAAGAACAATTATTTCAGTAATAGACTATCTAACTCATTCCAAGCTATAGCAATGCCATTGATGTAGAACAAAGCCCCATTTAGTGGTAAAAGAGGATTTAAACAAGCAAACAAAACCCAGTAGGACTAGGTAGTAGAAGATGAGGTCCTCTATCTATACCCCCTGTAACCTTGATATTTAGGCTTGTGGTTAAATTGTTGCCCACCCAAATTTTATTATCAAGTGGAGACACTGATACAAGAGACTTGTAACTTAATGTACTAGTTTGGGAGCAAATTTAAGAACTGGGAATGAATTTAGGTTAAATATTTGCCAAAACCCATAGGAATGGGTTGGGTGAACTTTAATGCACATAGAGACAGATTTCAGTGAAATCCAAAGCAATTTATATTCACATTTATTTGGTTAATTTTTGCATTTTGTTATGTGTAGTGGGGCTTTATATTTGAGTCTTACCAAAGGTCCTACTAACTCGAGCTGTCTCTGTTGGCCAATGTATACTTGTATTAAACATCTGCCATTTCAAAGGGACATGAAACCCAAACATTTTATTTCATGATTCACACAGAGCGTACAATTTTAAACAACTTTCCAATTTACCTCTATTATCTAATTTGCTTCATTCTCTTGGTATCCTTTGTTGAAGAAAAAGCAATGCACACGGGTGAGCCAAGAACATGAGGCATATATTTGCAGCCACCGATCAGCAGCTCCTGAGCCTACCTAGGTATGATTTTCAACAAAGTATACCAAGAGAACAAATTAGATAAAAGAAAATTGGAAAGTTGTTTAAAATGGCATGCTCCCTCTGATCCATGAAAGAAAAAAATTGGGTTTCATGTCTCTTTAACATGGACCACAAATATAGGATCCAGCCCAAAAAAGTCAGGAGCATGAGATCTTTTAACTTGCCCAATATATATTGTCTTGTTTGCTCATACTCACATTATATTGAATAGATATCTGCTGGGGTGCAACATGGAATGATTATAAAAGTCCAATTAATGGGCCCTCAATGATCTTTAAACACAAGTTTATTACTGTGATGTTTTGGGGCCACTGGCCCTTTTCTTGGACATTACAAAAAATGAATATAAATATAAAGACAAACAAACCAGCACCCACCCAAAAAAATGACAATTGTCTTGCTTAGCATTGTAAAAACAGAACAATACAGAAACATATAAATCAATATACCAGTGTATACATTCAGTGTATGCATGAATAAACTGACTTTAATGGGCCCTGTAATATGTTAAAGCATACACATTTCTATTGTGAGTATCATGCGATTCACAACATAGCTAAAGCCTTTTAGTAGCTTACTGCAGATTGAGGTACAGGGTGCACATACCCTTTGCAAGTGGAATATAATTGTTTTTCCTGCATATGTGTTATAAAAAGCCTTGTGGTACAAATGTAAACCTCTAATAAACTTACAAAATAAAATTATATTCAGTTCTTAAGTCTTTTGATTTTCTTTTTTAATCTTAGCTTAAAGGGATAGTAAACACCAAAAATGTTATTGTTTAAAAAGATAGATAATCCCTTTATTCCCCATTACCCAGTTTTGCAAAACCAACACTGTTATAGAAATATACTTTTTACCTCTGTAATTACCTTGTATCTAAGCTTCTGCTGACTGCCTCCTTATCTCAGATCTTTTGACAGACTTGCATTTCAGGCAATTAGTGCTGACTCCCTCTAGCTGTGAAAAACTGTCAAATGCATTCAGATAAGAGGCGGCCTTCAAGGGTTTAGAAATTAGCATATGAGCCTACCTAGGTTTAGCTTTAAATTAAGCATAACAAGAGAACAAAGCAAATATGATGATAAAAGTAAATGAGAATGGTGTTTAAAATTACATGCCCTATCTGAATTATGAAAGTTTAAATTGGACTTTACTATCCCTTTAATTTCTGGTTTGGATGTTCTAATTTTTTTTACACATATATCTATTAGTTCATATACAATATTTTCCTAAGGACATAAAAACTTTCTAAAGTTGACCTAAAAAAAATGTTGCTATTTTTTGACATATCTAAGGAAATAAAATCCCTTAAAGGAACAGTAAAGTCAAACTTAAACTTCCAGAATTTAGATGGAGCATGCAATTTTAAACAATTTTCCAGTTTAGCTCTACAGTATTAACAAATTTGCTTTGTTTTTTCCATTCACGGGCAGCAGCACACTGCTTGGGAGCTAGCTGGTGATTGGTGGCTGTACATATATGCCTCTTGTCATTGGCTCATCAGATGTGCTCAGCTAGCTCCCACTGCTACTCAGCAAATTCGATAACAGAAAATCAATTTTAATTTTGACTTTACTGTCCCTTTAACTAAAATATTGCATGATATTTATGGCCATGGTGATCAGAAATACAAAATTAAAAATCAAACTATAAAATCTTAGTTAAGATAAGGCAGCATTTGCATGCTATTTGTAGCCCGGATTGTCAAAAATATACAATGAAAGATAAAGTACCTAAAGAATCACAACCCTGCAAGGTTATAGTATGATAAATTAATATAAATTTAGAGAGGGCATAAAAGTTAAAGCGCCAGGATCGATTGCTTACTTTAAAATTTGCAGAAAAACAAGACTGTCTTTGGCATTCAGCCCAGCCCAAATTCATCCAAGCATTAATAACATCCACATATACAGATTCAGTCTTAACTTTTATCCCATTGCATTTCAGTGAAATAGTCCAGTGTTGTTAAGTTACTATTTTGGGGTCTATTCTACATGTAACACTATGGCCCTCGTATTATTATATGTGGGCAGACAAGGTTCCCAGGCAAAGAACCTGTCTGGTCACAGGCAGTATAGCAGGATCTGTTGCTTGAAATTATAATTGCTCAAGCAAACACTTATGCAACCCTACCCCTCTGCTTGCATGCAACTAATTACACAGGAGTTTTTTTTAATCAACCTGAGTAAATCAATAATGAGTGATTTAAAGGGACATTCCAGATAAAATTGGAATTCACATGGATGCATTACAGTTTTGAATAGAAGCATGTTGTAATATACATATATTAGCAAAAATGCTTCTAATTAAAGGTATAGCTGTTTTAAAAGTGTATTTAAGTATGCACCATGCACCAGCATTTTAAACACAGCACTTGCTCAGAGAGCCTAAGGTGCTTGTACCATCTGGTAATGACTCAATTTATTAATTGCTGACATGATACAAGCCCTACTGGCACTCTGAGCAGCTGCAATATTTAAATGCTGGTGCACTGAGAATATCTAGCCATGTTTCACATGCACATGCAAAGAAAAATGCTAACACTAAAACAGCGATAAGTTTTACTTGAAGCATTTTTGCCAACACATGTATATTGCAAAAATGTTTCCATTCAAAGATGTAATTCATCTATGTGCAGTTACATTTTGACCGGAATGTTTCTTTAACTCTGCCACTTTAGAGTGTTAATTAAAGGGACATAACACCCATATGCTATATCACTTGAAAGTGATGCAGCATAACTTTAAAACAAGCTGAAAAGAAAATATGACCTGAACATCTTTATGTAAAAAAATGAAGATACTATTTACTTTTTTTCATCATCTCACAATGGCAAGTGCTGTACGAGCAAATATGCTGTAGCTACTGTTAGATGCTTGTTGGAAGAAGAAGAAAAAAAAAACAAAACAAAAAAAAACAACCAGACATCTTCATTAGTGCTGATGTCACACTTTGCTTTACTATGATCTCATGAGATGTAACTGGAATCTTGTGAGATATTATAGTAAACGTCCTTAAACTGAATAGAAAAATAACATAATTGTGTTATCACATGCCAGATGCACTCTGCCTTGCAAGTCCTGGGACTTGCATTATGATTGGCTAATGAAATTCCCTTTACAATGCTATGTGGCTACTGAGGAAATTGTGAGGTAAAATATCTTCTTTTTTACATAGAGATATTTTCTAGTCATTTTTTTTTTTACAGCTATGCGGCATCACTTTCAAGTGCTTCTATATTTGGGTATTGTGTCCCTTTAACATTTGGTTGCAGGCTAGCATGAGCAAGCCTATACTGCAAGGGCTTTGAAGCAGAAGCCTTATGAAATGAAGGTCAATGCTAAAATTATTTAATTCTATTCCTGTATCATCACAAAACCTCAGAAAACATAATTTATGTAAGAACTTACCTGATAAATTAATTTCTTTCATGGTGGCAAGAGTCCATGATTTGTTACATATGGGATATACATTCCTACCAGGAGGAGGCAAAGTTTCCCAAACCTCAAAGCATATAAATACCCCACCCACTTCACTCATATCCCCGTTTAATGTATAGCCAAAAAGTGAGGTGTAAAAAAGGAGTAAGAAAAAGCCATAAAAAAGGGAACAGGAAAAAAGATGTGCTCTGATAAAAAATAACCCATAATAGGGAGAGGACCTCGTGGACTCTCCCCACTATGAAAGAAATGAATTTATCAGGTAAGTTCTTACATAAATTATGTTTCCTTTCATATAGGTGGCGAGAGTCCACAATTTGTTACATATGGGATATAATACCCAAGATGTGAAAGACCACGAGTAACAAAATAAAAGGGAGGGATAAAATATAAACAGCTTTTTTTAATATCCAAATTAAAGTCTTAATAATATAGGCAACAAAATCAACGAGTGACCACTGCCTGAAGAATCTTTCTACCAAAAGCTGCTTCTGAAGAGGCAAAAACATAAAAATGGTAAAATTTGGTAAAAGTATGCAAAGAAGTCCAAGTAGAAGGCTGCTTTGCAGATTTGATTAACTGAAGCAGTGGCGTCACTAGGGGGGTGCGGGCCGCACCAGGGTTACACCCTCCAGGGGGTGACACCACCAAAAAAAAAAATGCATAGATATTTTTATTAGAGGGGCCAGCATTTGTGAACATTAGTGGGACTGGGGAAGTTGTAGACACTTCATTTTTTTTGCCCCTTGAGCCAGCGCTGCAATTTCCACAAATAGTTTTCCCGGCTGCTTTTGCTTGTTTGTACTTTGCTCCTCCCCTGCCCAATTTCACTATGAATGTTGTGGGCGTGCCGTGGAGCTTGCAAAGTTGCGCTGCTAGCCTAAACCTGCCTGCCTATCTGTGCTCACTGCTCAGTGATGTGTGGAGCAGTGGAGTCACTCATTGCTGTGCTGTCTCTCTAAACGGGAACTGGGAAATCATGAGGGGGATGCTTGGCACCTGACTGACTGTTTTTTTGTGTGCATGTGTGTCTGAGTGCTTTTGTGTGTGTGCCTGAGTGTTTTTGTGTGTGTGTGTGTCTGAGTGTTTCTGTGTGTGTGCCTGAGTGTTTCTGTGTGTGTGTCTGAGTGTTTTTGTGTGTGTGTGTGTCTGAGTGTTTCTGTGTGTGTGCCTGAGTGTTTCTGTGTGTGTGCCTGAGTGTTTTTGTGTGTGTGTCAGAGTGTTTTTATGTGTGTCTGAGTATGTTTCAAAGTGTGTCTGAGTGTATCAGAGTGTTTGTATGTGTGTGTGCCTGTGTTTTTGTGTTTGTGTGTGTCTGCTTTCTGGGGGGGGGGGGGGGGTGACACCATAAGTTACCGCACCGGGTGACACCAACCCTAGTGACGCCACTGAACTGAAGCCTCATTCTTGAAAGCCCAAGATGTGGCAACTGATCTTGTAGAATGAGCAGTAATTCTCTGAGGTGGGGACTGACCTGCTTCCAAATAAGCTTTATGAATCAGAAGTTTTAACCAAGAGGCTAAAGAAATAGCAGAAGCTTTCTGACCCTTCCGTGAACCGGAAAAAATTACAAACTAGAATTCTTTCTGAAATCAATAATATTTCAAAGCTCTAACAACATCTAAAGAATCTAAAGATTTTTCTACATCATTTTTCGGATTAGGACACAAAGAGGGAACAACAATTTCCCTATTAAAGGGACATGAAACCCCCCAAAAATCTTTCATAATTCAGATAGAGAATATAATTTTAAACAACTTTCCAACTTACTTATTTAATTTGCTTCCTTCTCTTGTTATCCTTTGCTAAAAGGTTTATCTAGGAAAGCTCAGGAGCAGCAAAGAACCTAGGTTCTAGCTTCTGATTTGGTGGCAGCATATATATACTGATTGTCATTGGCTCACCCATGTGTTCAGTTAGAAACCAGTAGTGCATTGCTGCTCTTCAACAAATGATACTAAGAGAATGAAACAAATTAGATTAGAAGTAAATTAGAAAGTTGTTTAAAATTGTATTCTCTATCTGAATCATGAAAAATTGTGGGTTTCATGTCCTATTAATGTTGTTATAATTAACAACCTTTGGTAGTCCGCAAAACTGCTTTGTCTTTATGAAAAATCAAGTTAGGTGTTTCACAAGAAATTGCGGATAATTCTGAAACTCTTCTAGCAGAAGAGATAGCTAAAATAAACAACTTTCCAAGAAAGTGGTTTAATGTCTAGAGAATTCATAGACTCAAAAGGAGGAGCCTGCAAAGATTGTAACAATAGATTGAGACTCCATGGAGGAGAAATAGATTTAATTACAGGTTTTATTCTCGACAAAGCCTGAACAAAACAATGAATGTCTGGAAGATGAGCAATCTTTCTGTGAAACATAATAGAAAGAGATGAAATCTATCATTTCAAAGTACTGGCAGATAAGTCCTTATCTAAACCATCTTGAAGAAACCGAAGAATTCTAGGAATTCTAAAGCTATGCCAAGAAAAATTATGAGAGGAACACCAGGAAATATAGGTTTTCCAAACCTTATAATAAATCTTCCTAGAAACAGGTTTTCTTGCTTGAATCATAGTATTAATTAGAGAGTCTGAAAAACCTCTGTGACTGAGAACTAAGCGTTCAATCTCCACGCCATTAAGTTCAGAGACTTTATGTCGGGATGAAAGAAGGGACCTTGAGACAGAAGGTCTGATCTTAGAGGAAGATGCCATGGCGGGTAACTGGGCATCCGAACTAGATCTGTATACCAGATCCTGAGAGGCCATGCAGGAGCTATCAGAATTACAGATGATTGTTCCATTTTGATTTTTGAAATCACTCTGGGTAGAACCAGAGCAGGAAATATATAAGCATATTGGAATGACTAAGGGACTGCTAGAGCATCCGTCATTACTGCCTGAGGATCCCGTGACCTTGCAAGGTATCTGGGACATTTTAAACGAGAGGCCATGAGATCTATTTGTGGAAGACCCCAGATCTGAACAAGTTGTGAGAATACATCCTGATGGAGAGACCATTCCCCTGGGTGTAGTGACTGACGGCTGAGATAATCTGCCTCCCAGTTATCCACACCTGGGATGTGAATCACAGTGATGAGGCAGGAATTGGTTTCTGCCCAAGAAAGTATCCGAGATACTTGTTTCATGGCTAGGTAACTTTGAGTTCCCTCTTGACGATTGACATATGCCACTGTTGTGATATTGTCTGTTTGAAAACAAAGGAAAGGTTTGTTCTTCAAAGGAGGCTAAGCTTGAAGAGCTTTGAAAAGAGCACAGAGTTCTAAGATATTGATTGGAATCTTTGTTTCCTGAATATTCCAAACTCCCTGTGCAGTCAGGGTCCTCCATACTACTCCCAAACCCATAAGACTTCCATCTGTTGTATTTACAGACAAGGGTGGGTGAACAAAGGAGGCCCCCTGAAAAACTTGGTGGTCTTGCCACCATGTCAGAAAAAAACGAGTGCTGAAATCCAAGAATATTAGTTGTGATATTAGAGTATAATCCTTGCACCATTGGCGCAGCATTCAAAGTTGAAGAGGCCTCATGTGAAAACGACCAATGGGGATTCTTCCGATGCTGCAATCATTAGGCCTAACACCTCCATGCACATAGCTGCTGAAGGGTATGATAGAGACTAAAGATTCAAACAAGCTGAAACTAATTTTATTTGTCTCTTTTCTGTTAGAGAAAGAGTCATGGACACTGAGTCTATT
Organism: Bombina bombina; assembly: GCF_027579735.1. Lineage (NCBI taxonomy): Eukaryota > Metazoa > Chordata > Amphibia > Anura > Bombinatoridae > Bombina > Bombina bombina. Next base: position 270,770,447 of record NC_069503.1, read on the forward strand.
TGGAATCCCAAATAAGTGACCTTTGTCTGGGGAATCAAGAAACTCTTTAGAAAATTGATCCTCCAACCATGATTTTGAAGAAACAACAATAGTTGAGTCGTGTGAGATTCTACTAAATGAAAAGATTGAGCTAGAACCAAGATATTGTCCAAATAAGGAAACACCACAATACCCTGCTCTCTGATTACAGATAGAAGGGCACCGAGAACCTTTGAAAATATTCTTGGTGCTGTTGCTAGGCCAAATGGAAGAGCAACAAACTGAAAATGCTTTTCTAGAAAAGAGAATCTCAGAAATTGAAAATGGTCTGGATGAATAGGGATGTGAAGATAAGCATCCTGTAAGCCTATTGTGGACATATAATGAACTTGCTGAACAAAAGGTAGAATAGTCCTTATAGTATCCATCATGAAAGTTGGAATTCTTACAAATTTGTTTAGTGTTTTCAGATCCAAAAATGGTCTGAAGGAATTCTCCTTCTCTGGTACAATTAATAGATTTGAGCAAAAACCCTTTCCTTGTTCTAGTAGAGTAACTGGGACAATAACTCCCATCAATTCCAGATGTGAGACACATGTTAGAAAAGCCTGAGCTTTTACTGGATGTTTTGGAACATGAGTTAAACAAAACCGTTCCCTTGGGGGTTTGATTTTTAAACCAATTCAATATCCCTGAGAGATTATATTCCGAATCAAGGGATTTTGGACAGATTCTGATCAAATTTTCTGATCTGCCCCCAGAAGAACTGGATTGGGGCCGCACCTTCATGCTGTTTTTTTGGACAGGATTAGGTTTCTTAAATTGTTTAGATTTATTCCAATTGGAAGAAAGTCTCCATTTAGAGGAAGGGGCTTTTGGAGAGGTGGAAGGCTTCTGATCTTTAATACGAAAATAACTTCCCTTTAGATCTATAATCTTGAGGCAAAAAAAATGATTTACCTCCAGTAATGGAATAAATGATAGAATCCAATTGTGAACCAAATAGATTCTTATCCTGAAAAGAACGAGATAGTAATCTCATATTGGAACCCATGTCAGCATTCCAAGTTTTAAGCCATAAAGCTCTTCTAGAAAGAATAGCTAAAGATATAGTTGTAATGTTAATTTTGACAATGTCAAATACTGCATCACATATGAAAAGATTTGCTTCTTGTAGTAAATGTATCACATTACAGCATTCAAGGTCTGAAGAAAATTGTTGAGAAAGATTCTAAAGCCAAAAAGTAGAAGCGGCTGCTAAATCAGCAATAGATATGGGTGACCTAAGAACATAGCCAGTATGTAAATAAGCCCTTCTCAAAAAAGATTCAAGTTTCCTATATACAGGATCTTTGAAAGAAGTACTATTTTCTAACGGAATTGTAGTACATTTAGCTAGAGAAGAAATAGCCCCATCTACCTTAGGGATAGTTTCCCATAGTTCTAGATTAGCAACAGGTAAAGGATACAATTTTTTAAACCTAGAAGAAGGATTAAAAGAAGTACCAGGTTTAGACCATTCTTTAGAGATAATATTAGAGACGGCATTAGGAACAGGAAATATCTCTGGACTTTAAAAAAGAATTTAACTTGTTACAAGGAATATCCTCAGAAGGTTTAACTTCTTCAATACCTAAAGTGACTAAAACTTATTTTAAAAAAGAACGAATATGCTCAATTTTAAATAAAAAAGAAGATTGATCTGGTTCTGTATCAGATGAAGGAGCCTCAGTAGGCGGAAATTCATTCAAGGCCTTCTCAATTGAAGCAGCAATAAATTTCATTGCTGGGGGTACGCTATCTACATTCATCTGTGAAATTGAAACAGAAGGAGCATTTGAAACCATAGGAACATCAGTGACATAAATTTGCTGAAGATGGCACTTCAGAAGCTTTGCAAAAGATACATTTAGCTTTGGTAGAAAGGTGTTCAACAGACTCAGGTCCTATGGTAATTTCAGGGACAGAAGTAGGTTGTTCCACTATGGCAGAGAAAAACAAAATTTTTGGAAAAATAATAAAATGAATTACAATTTAGAAAAACCTATGGTTAAAAGACTTTGAGGATTGGAAAAGAATATTTGCTAAGTAAATAAATAGTTGATAAAAACACTTATTTTAAGAATAAGTATATGCAACAACATAAAGCCCCTATATAAAATGTGAGGCATCTGATGGGTGCAAAGAGTGGCTATTTAAAGCTTGAAAAATGCGCGATAATCACGGCAAAAAAGTGCACAAAAAAACGGCACGAAAATGACATCATAAGGGGCGGGCTTAAAAAGAGACACTATGCGGCACACGCTTTTTAATTTTAAACAAACCGGCTCAAGGTAAGTAACAAATAGCGCATAGCAGCGTTTATACTATCAATCCTCTAATATAAAGCAATATTACAAATGTCCCTGGGCTGCAAAATATAAGTATAATTATGCAAGAAACCTTTAAAATAAAAAGTACCCTATTAGCTATGAGTGCATTTAGGAAAAAAAAAATTCCTGAATTTTGAGAGGCACTCGTCTACTAATGCAGACAGGCCAAACCAGTGCTAAAAACGTATCAGCAGAGGAACAAATACAGGAGTATGTTGAACCATAAAGGGAGGCAAGGGCTGAGTTCCAGAGGAGGAGCCTGCGTTAAGGTTGTGTAACGCAAGCACCTGTGTCCTGCAGGTAACCAACTGGCGGTGATTTCCCGCGCGCCAGGGCCCTCTGCAACCGAGGAGAAGAGACCTGCATCCGGCTCGAATTGTGTACCGAGCCCCGAGGGACTCCCGAAGCGCCTGTCATCTGCGCTGACTTAACATATCTTAACTCAGAAGCCCCACGCAGGACATTGCGTGCAGGAGATACTCTGAGCCTCATCACCTTCAGCGGCAGTCCCCCCTCTCCCACCGAAGCTGCGTGAGAGGGGGTAGATAGCCCGAAGATATCTGTCTGCATAGAGGGTTTCGAGCACTATTACCTGTTCTCCCCCCCCCCCCACCGGTGCTGCGCGGGGGGAGAAGAAACAGCTTCTTAGAACAAGCACAGCACGGTTTGTTTACAGCCCAGGAGTGTGTCCGCTTGGGTCGCGGTCGGGTCCGGTGGGACCGGCGGGTCTACAGCCAACCGTCTCTTCACTGGCTTGCTGCCCAGGGTCCCTTCTCGGCGATCATTACATACTTTCCAGAGTCTGGAGCTTCGGAGGAAGGGGAATAGAGTCGCCATTGTGTCTTGTCCCTCTGGCTGTAGAGGCCAGCCTTCATCTATCTGGCGGACGTTGAGGCTGGTCACGAATATCGTGGGGCACCAGCCCACTCTTAATGAGTCACGGATCTCTCACTCCCCTGTGTAAGGTCAGTAAGCACAACTCTCTCCCACTCCCGGGATACAATCATCTTACCTATGCCCAGCGCTCCTAAGCACACAAAAGAACAACGGCTAACATTGAAGGTAATAATCTGGAAGAGGGGTGAGTGCAGAACAGCTGTAAGCTTGGTACTTTATTTTATTCTACACACATGTACTCTGTGAGCGATATCTGTTCTAAAGGCACCTAAGGGTTTGTTGAGCCCTCTTTGTTTTCCCTGCTTGCAGTTACCCCTAAGATAAAAATGCAATATTAGAATGGAACTATAAACAGACAAAAACTGGGGTCCTAGCTCCATGCTCAGTCTTCTCACCCTGTAGGAGAAAGCAGAGGTTTAACTTGATAGTAAAATTCCTTCTCAAAATAATTCTGTTTGAGTCAAGACCTGTATTTGCTGGGAGTCAGTGTTCTAAGGTTTGGAATTCCCTGGGAAAGTCTTATTTGCCTCAAACTAAAAGACATTGCCCTAAAGGGTGACCTGGGACTTTGTAACACCACTTGCAAGTATTTGAGGAACACTACTGTGTAAAAATAACTGGACAAGATTTGGTCACGGCCCAGGGGGCACTACTCCTCTTAAATCCTTATTTTCTAAGGCACAAGGATAACATGTTAAAGCTTTGTTAAGATAAGCATTCTCTAAGCCATCTGTTTTTTGCTAGGATTAATTATCAATGGATTATAGGCGTTATGTTCTGATGTATCAAATTAGTTAATGGCCCTGAAGCATGAGCTGTTAAAATTATATTGGAAGTATATAATTTCTTTATTTTTTTATGCATACAATGTGAAGTTGATCAATATGAGTCAAGCTGCTGGTGATTATTAACGCACTTTCTCTCTTAATAGCGAAGAGTCTCATGTTTTAAAGGATCATTGCTATCCTCAGGGGTAAATTGATCTAGGTAAAGCTAATATTACTTTGTGTATACTGTATTCCATTAGGGACATCTAAGTTAAGAAGGTTCCCTTTGGGGAAAATCTTGATAGACCAAAAGGTGTATTCAATTATTAGAGGGCTCTATTTTAGTCAAAGCGCAGCAATCTTATAGTTTATTCTCTGGGAGAGAATAACCCTGGTCGGCCTAGATCACTTTTTTTTCTTCACAGTCACTATTAGAACACCTCTCCTATATTTTTCCCGGACCCTTCACTTCTCTCCTTCCCCCCCTTTTTTTTTTTTTCCTTTCCCTGCTTAGGCACTTATTCACTTGAGTTCACTGGGATTTTATCACTTTAAGACACAGCACATCTTTTTCCCCCTAGGAGGGAGGGAAGGAGAGGGAGGAGGAGGGATTGATTATTCTGTTCTCTCTCCCCCCTTCCTCTTTCCCTTCCCTTTTTTCCCTTTCTCCTCACTTTTCTTCTTAGCTGCACTCATTTATGGATAGATTTTTAAATTCACCAACCACTCACAAAAGCAATCCGCCGGCCATGGCTTCCAGACCCAGGGAAAGGAAAAACAAAGCTCCGCCAGAAACCTTAGTTGAACTGCACCCTGAACCTAGCTCTGCCAGAAGGATCAGCGTGGGTACAGACTCGCAAGGGCTAGTGAATAGTATCTTAGAAGCCTTGAACCCGAAATTTGAGTCACTCAGGATAGAAATAAAACAAGACTTAAATTCGCTATCTAATGAGGTTAAGCAATTTACGATGAGAATCGAAGAAGCGGAGCAAAGAGTCTCCGACCTTGAAGATCTCACATCAGTCCAAAGCACCAAAATACAGGCAAATACTAGTTCCAATAGAGAATTACAGAACAAGATCGAAGATCTAGAAAATCGATCAAGAAGGAATAATTGGGGTCCCTGAAACTTCAGATTATTTAGATCTTCAGAAATTTGCAGCTGAATCTCTCCCCAAATTACTAAACTTTCCACAAGAACTGCTACCCTTAATAATAGAGAGAGCCCATAGAATAGGGAGACTTAGGGATGTAGAAGGAAATAAATCTAGGCCCAGACCTATAATTGTACGATACTTGAGCTACCAAGATAAGCTTAAAATCATGCAATTATCCCGTAAGAATTTGCCTGTGCTTTTGGAGGGGACTAAAATATCAATTTTTCAAGATTTCGCATATGCCACCTCTCTGAAAAGAAGAGAACTCACCCCAATATGCGGCAGATTAATTAAAGAGGGTATTTTCGCCACTGTACTATATCCGGCTAAACTTAAAATAAAATTTCAGGGCCACACATATTTTTTTGAGACCGCTGCAGAGGCAGAAAAGTTTTTTACGGAAAAAGTTGCTAAATAGGATAACAGGATTCTTGATAATTTAAATGTACTCAATCACATTTCTGATAAGCAAAAGTGAATGGTTCTATAGTTTCATCTGTTCTCTTTTTTTTGTACCAAGTTTTAAGGAGAATTATTCTTCTGGGGACGGGGATGGGGGGGGCAATATATTTTTTTCCTTTTTTTATTTTTTATTTTTTTTTATTTAAGTAACGTCTAAAAAAGCAAAATTGACTCTAACGTCCTGGAATGTCGGGGGTATCTCTTCTCCAATAAAGCGCAAGGCAATAGTCTTGCAACTGAGGAAACATAACTCCGATATATCCTTTATACAAGAGACTCATCTTAATGCGGAAGAATCAGTTAAATTGAAAACTTCCTGGGTGAAAGAGGTATTTTATGTACCTAGCATTGGTAGGAAGAGGGGAGTTGCTATCTTACTGGGGAAGAGGTTAACTTATGAAATATTATCGAAATACTCTGACTCAAACAGTAGAACCCTAATTTTGAAAATTAAATTGGCAAATCTTGTCTATATACTTTGTAACATTTATGCCCCCAATAATTTTGATTCTAACTTTTGGGACTCGGTTCAAACTAATATTCTACAAATGGGGGAAGGAATTGTCATACTGGCAGGGGACTTCAATATGGCACCACGAATACCTATTGATAGGCACAGGGGGAAAAACAATATCTGCTTGCAATCTAAGAGAGACAAGTTAGAGGCTAGAATGTTTAGAACTTTAGAGAGTAATTTGGCTCTTAAAGATATATGGAGAATACAACATCCAGATCAAAGAGAATTTACGTGTAAGGCCAGAAATGCTAACTCCCTTTCAAGAATCGATTTGTTCTTAGTTAGTGATAAAATAATAAAAATAGGTTCCACCACTAAGATTGCACAAATAACCATCTCAGATCATGCTCCAATCTTATTAGAGATCCCAATTCATGGTAAAATGTATTCTTCACGGCGGTTCTTCTTCCCAAAATTTTTATCAAATAATTTAAAGTTCAAAAATTGGCTAATGAATAAAATGAACGAATTTCTCTCTTTAAATTTGGGCTCAGTCAATAACCCAAACTCTCTCTGGGAAGCGGGTAAAGCTGTAATGAGGGGGGAGATCATTGCATACATGGTCAAGCTGAAAAAAAAAAACTAGTCTTAGAGAAAATCAAGCACTGAAAGCCTTGACCAATTCTTATAATAGATACTTAACTCATCCCACCCCTTTAAATTGGAGACAATATTCTGCTGCCAAGGGAGAGAGAGATACCTTATTGACCCATAATACGGTGCAAGCTGACTTAAAATCTAAAGCAAAGTTCTATCGCCATGGGGACAAAGCCGGTAAATTTCTGGCCAAATTATATAAAAATATACAAGGGAATTCCCCAATCGACTCACTTTTAGAATCTGACTCTATGATCAATGACCCGAAAGAAATATTAGAAACTTTTTCAGATTATTATAAAGGGATTTACTCCTTTAAGGAGTCCGACTTGGTAGCTTCAAGAGATTTCTGGGAAGGCCTGGATCATCCAGTCCTTGGTGAAGATGCAGTAAATAAAATTAATGCTCCCATATCAGATCAAGAGATTCTTCAAACCATTAAGGAACTGCGGTCAGACAAAGCTCCTGGGCCGGACTCATTGCCTAATGAGTTTTACAAGATTTTGGCACCGATTGTCACTCCCCATTTGAAGACACTCTTTAATTACTTTTACATAGAGAGGAATCCCATTTCTACATCTTTCTCTGCCTCTACTACATCGCTAATCTTAAAGCAAGGTAAAGACCCTCTAAAAAAGGAGGCCTATCGGCCCATAGCATTACTTAACTCCGATTACAAATTATTGACCTCGATCCTAGCTAAAAGATTACAGAGCGAGATTGGGCCTCTCATTAACGAGGACCAGGCAGGGTTTCTAAATAAACGCAACTTAACAGCTAAAATCAGAGAACTCTTTCTGATCCTTGATTACTTCAACAACTCTGAGAAAGTACCATCTCAAGACCAAGTGGACTTGGCGGTAATAGCGCTAGACGCAGAGAAGGCGTTCGACTCAGTACATCATCAGCATATTTTGTCTTCTCTGCTATCCTTTGGATTTAAAGATAACTTTGTATACTTTATTAAAAGTCTTTGTGAAAACTCATCAACCAAACTTTCTATTAACCAGCTAGAATTTGGTCCAATTAAACTTCAAAGGGGCACCAGACAAGGCTGCCCCTTATCTCCTTTGTTGTTTGACCTAGCTATTGAGCCTCTTGCCCTCAAAATAAGAAAAGATCTTCAAGGCATAAAGATAGGGTCAGTGGAACAAAAAATTGCTTTGTTTGCCGATGACGTACTGGTCTATGTCTCAAATACTAGATTTAATATCCCCAATTTACTCTCGATCACAAATTCTTTTGGAGCTTTTACGGGATATAAAATTAATCTTGCCAAATCAGAGTTAATGTGGATTAGGAAAAGTGAGATATCTATGACTGAATTACCTTTTAATGAGGTCAGATCTCACTTTAGATATTTAGGCATTAATATTTCACCAAATCCACGAGAGTGGTATGATCTTAATATCTCTCCAGTCCTAATCAAGGTAAAGGAATATATGAAGAACTGGCAAAATTTTCCCCTCTCATTGACGGGTCAAATTGCTCTTTTCAAGATGGTTCTTCTTCCTAAGATCCTTTTTCCTTTGCAAAATGTACCAGTCATCTTGAAAACTAAAGACTGGAAGAGTTTATGTAAGGCTCTTCGTTACTTCTTATGGAGGTGCAAAAGGCCCCGAATTTCGATTACTAGATTACATCTGCCTAGGAGGCATGGTGGCATGGCTCTACCAGATCTCAGCAGCTACAGCTTGGTCTTTTTAGCACGAACTGTATTAGATTGGCTATTAAATAAGAATTACTTCACGAATAATACTCTTGAAATAAATATATTATATCCATATAATCCCACAGCCTTAATTCATTGCCCTTTGCATCTGATTCCTAAGGAAGTGAAATGCCTTAGTTCTATATACACAATATTACAAGCTTGGAGAAAACTAGGATATAAATTAGGCATAGATCTATCCATCCCGAAATTTCAAGGATTATGTGGCAATCCGGAATTCCAAAGAGGTACCCAATCGCAGGTCTTCCAGAAATGGAATAGCCTCGGACTGACTTACCTCACACAATTTATAGATCAGGAGGCTCGTCTAATTAAAACCTTTGAGACCTTAAAACAGGAATTCAAACTAAGCAATAAAGATTTCTTCGCGTACTTACAGGCTAAGCGTTATCTTTCTTCACTTATCAACAAATATGGTTGGTCTTGGTCTTGGGGGAAACTAGATAGTTGGCCTATCCTTGTTAAAAACAACCTATTCTCCATTTCAACCTGGTATGACCTGTTGGTCAGCCAAAAAGGTGAATTTAATCTAGATTACATAACGAAAAATTGAATTTAATGTCTCAAGATTTAGACATCGGGCCCAACCAGGTTGAAAAGTCTATAGTTACGATAACACAAACTACCTTATCTGCTAGCTGGAGGGAATCACACATTAAGTTACTATATAGAACCTATTACACTCCGCTCAAAGGATTTAAATGGCATAATTTCAACTTTAATGTTTGCCCAAAATGCTCGCTCCCAGCGGCGGACTTAGTCCATATGATTTGGACCTGTCCTCGATTAACGCAGTTCTGGCGGAAGTTAGAATTTTGGCTTACTAGGGCGTTAAAATTGCCCTCTCTCTCTCCTTGGCAGAAGTAGTCTTCTTTGTTGAATCCCCTTCCACTCATAACTCTAAAAAAATAATAAATATGACAATTTTGGCCGCAAGGAATTTAATTCTTAATAAATGGCGAGATACCTCAACTCCGAGTATATCAGAAGTTAAAAATTACATGAAAAAGCAATGCGTCATTGAGCAGTTGGATATAACTTTGACTTCCGAAAGAGAAATAACTCTCTTTTTCCAGAAATGGGCCAGATTCATTAAAATCTTCCCCCAGAAAGAAATAGATAATCTAATATACCCCCTTAGAAACTCCGAGACAGTTTTACTAGGGCGTTGGTAAAAAAGGCCGCCCCCCTTTTTTTGTTGTTGTTGTTGTTGTTGTGGTGCCCTCCCCCATCCCCTTTCCCCATAGATGCTGAATAGACAACGGTCAAACTGAAATCCTGTTTAGAAAATTGATGGCTTTAATTATTTGTGTACTCTAAAAAAATGTTGAATTCTATTATGTTATACTTTGTTTACAAGCCATTTATTCACAATCCATCCTCAAGTTCTATAACATGAGACTTCTTCTTTTCTTAGTTTTTTGTATATGTATTTTTGCTGAGGATTGATGATTATTGTTTATGTTGTAAATTTAACTAAAACTGAATAAAAAGTATATTATAAAAAAAAAAAAAAGGGAGGCAAGAGATGAATCCCTGCAACCAATTTACAGATAGCCTATAGAAGGTTTAAAACAGAAGTAAAACATGATAACCTTAGGCAAACTCTATTCACATCCCTCTGACAAACACTGTACTCTGATGGGTAAAATCTGACTTCGATATACACTGAAGCACCTATCACTGAAGCACATCATACTTTAACCACCTCCAAAGGAGGCAAAGTTTAAACTGAGATATGAGTGAGGTGGGTGGGGTATTTATAGGCTTTGAGGTTTGGGAAAATTTGCCTCCTCCTGGTAGGAATGTATATCCCATATGTAACAAATCGTGGACTCTCCCCACCTATATTAAAGAAATCATCAACACCTTTGTCATTCACCCTTTTAGATGTGTGTGGCTGTGGTGGTTCTATCTTTTTTTTTTGTTTGTTTTTTTAAAAAAAAGCTTTATTGAATTCAAATAAATATGGAGAACAATTCCATATACAGTGTTATACAAAAACTAGAAAAGCATATACAAATTGTATGCTGGCAATGTCTGTTAACATATCATGTTATACAGGTGATAATAATAGAGAAAAGAAAAAGGTCCGCTTGCAATTGCTGCATGACTTATAAGAGTCCAGTATCCCATTTAAGAACAATCAGAAGTAGTTCCAATGTATAACAATAAGACAAAATAAATCAACTCCAAATTCAGTTGGTTTGCTATGCAATCGTTGCAGAAAAAGCAGAGAGACAATAAGCCAGAATGACAAAGAGCAACAATTCTATCTTCCTTCCTTATCTCCCGAGAGCATGGTGTATGCTGTTGGGTGTGATCTGTGTGCCTCTTAATATTGTATATGTAGGGTGTGCCTGCTGCTCTATCTTGGCCTTGGTTATAATAGTTTGTACAAGTATGTTTTCTGGCCCGCATATCCTATCTTTCAGTTTGACCCCGATTATGTGAACCCAGCTCTACCATTAATTATGTAGTCCTAACTCTGCTTTGTGCCCAGGCGCCCAGCATGTATTCATGTATGTCTAAGGTCCCATTATGCATGTGATGGTATCTTTCCAAGTGTACCAATATATCGACCTGATGTTCCCATTCTGCTAAGGATGGAACTGTTTGTGATTTCTAGTGCTTAGAGATTAAAAGTTTGGTACTGTTTAGCATGATTAGCATCAATGCCTTGTGTGCTTTATTCTCGACCCTAGGAAGAGACAAGAAAAGCAGTGTCTTGGGGTCATTAGGTAGGATTACCCCTATTGTTCTTTTGATGTGTGTGAATATTTCTACCCAGAAAGTGTCTAATTTGAGACAATCCCACCATACAGGGAGTGCAGAATTATTAGGCAAGTTGTATTTTTGAGGATTAATTTTATTATTGAACAACAACCATGTTCTCAATGAACCCAAAAAACTCATTAATATCAAAGCTGAATATTTTTGGAAGTAGTTTTTAGTTTGTTTTTAGTTATAGCTATTTTAGGGGGATATCTGTGTGTGCAGGTGACTATTACTGTGCATAATTATTAGGCAACTTAACAAAAAACAAATATATACCCATTTCAATTATTTATTTTTACCAGTGAAACCAATATAACATCTCAACATTCACAAATATACATTTCTGACATTCAAAAACAAAACAAAAACAAATCAGTGACCAATATAGCCACCTTTCTTTGCAAGGACACTCAAAAGCCTGCCATCCATGGATTCTGTCAGTGTTTTGATCTGTTCACCATCAACATTGCGTGCAGCAGCAACCACAGCCTCCCAGACACTGTTCAGAGAGGTGTACTGTTTTCCCTCCTTGTAAATCTCACATTTGATGATGGACCACAGGTTCTCAATGGGGTTCAGATCAGGTGAACAAGGAGGCCATGTCATTAGATTTTCTTCTTTTATACCCTTTCTTGCCAGCCACGCTGTGGAGTACTTGGACGCGTGTGATGGAGCATTGTCCTGCATGAAAATCATGTTTTTCTTGAAGGATGCAGACTTCTTCCTGTACCACTGCTTGAAGAAGGTGTCTTCCAGAAACTGGCAGTAGGACTGGGAGTTGAGCTTGACTCCATCCTCAACCCGAAAAGGCTCCACAAGCTCATCTTTGATTATACCAGCCCAAACCAGTACTCCACCTCCACCTTGCTGGCGTCTGAGTCGGACTGGAGCTCTCTGCCCTTTATCAATCCAGCCACGGGCCCATCCATCTGGCCCATCAAGACTCACTCTCATTTCATCAGTCCATAAAACCTTAGAAAAATCAGTCTTGAGATATTTCTTGGCCCAGTCTTGACGTTTCAGCTTGTGTGTCTTGTTCAATGGTGGTCGTCTTTCAGCCTTTCTTACCTTGGCCATGTCTCTGAGTATTGCACACCTTGTGCTTTTGGGCACTCCAGTGATGTTGCAGCTCTGAAATATGGCCAAACTGGTGGCAAGTGGCATCTTGGCAGCTGCACGCTTGACTTTTCTCAGTTCATGGGCAGTTATTTTGCGCCTTGGTTTTTCCACACGCTTCTTGCGACCCTGTTGACTATTTTGAATGAAACGCTTGATTGTTCGATGATCACGCTTCAGAAGCTTTGCAATTTTAAGAGTGCTGCATCCCTCTGCAAGATATCTCACTATTTTTGACTTTTCTGAGCCTGTCAAGTCCTTCTTTTGACCCATTTTGCCAAAGGAAAGGAAGTTGCCTAATAATTATGCACACCTGATATAGGGTGTTGATGTCATTAGACCACACCCCTTCTCATTACAGAGATGCACATCACCTAATATGCTTAATTGGTAGTAGGCTTTCGAGCCTATACAGCTTGGAGTAAGACAACATGCATAAAGAGGATGATGTGGTCAAAATACTAATTTGCCTAATAATTCTGCACTCCCTGTATATGTGTGGGGTGTCATCCTCCCCACAGTCCCTCCAGCATTTTCCAGATGTTTTTTGTATATATGTTGTAGTCTACTAGGTGTTAGGTACCACCTAGAAAGAAATTTGTAACTGGATTCTTGTACTATTGTAGATATGGAGGCCTTCTTAGTGGTCAAGAAGGCTGTCTGCCAATCTTTGAATGTTATGTCCATCTGAAGTTCCCTTTCCCACGCTCTAGCGTAAGAAGGGAGCGTTTGTAAGTCTTCCATTAGTGAGAGTTTGTATAATATGGAAATGGTGTGTTTCATGCAAGTGTCCTGAACACACAGCTTTTCAAAGGGTGTTACCTGTCTTATGAAATGATGATTATGTCGGTGGTTCTGTCTTTTATAAGCCGCAGAATGTGTAAATTATATCTGCTTTTTTTCCATTATAGAACAAAGTATTTTAATCTCCTTTACAACATGTAAAACATTTTTAAATAAATATTTGTCTTAGTTACTCCTCCATGTTACCACTTTTCTCATATATCAGTTTAACACTTAAAAAACATAATTTATTCCTACCTGATAAATGGATTTCTTTCTTGGTTGTGAGAGTCCATAACATTGCTTTTGGGATTACATCACATGGCCCCCAGGAGGAGGCAAAGACACCCCAAACCAGAGTTTAAGTATCCATCCTCTCCTCTTTTTCTTTGTAAACTATCTTTCCATTCTCTCCCTCTTTCTTTCTACTCTCACCTTCTCTCTATTTTCTGTTTTTTTCCGTCTTCACTTTCTCTTCATTCTCACATTCTCGCTTTGGGATTTCCTTTCTCTCTTTCTCTTTACTTTCTTCTTTGTCTCACTCCTCCTTTCTCTTTCTTGTCTTTTAACTTTTGCCTCTATTTTCTTTCTCTTCTTTCAGTTCATTCTCTCTATGTTCTTCACTCTCTATATCTTTCACTATACTTTTTCCTCTATTTTCATTCTCCTTCTTTCCCAATCTCCAATTGACCTTACATCTTGCTTCCTCCTTCCTTTACCCTCTCTATTCACTCTCCATTTTCTTTCTTTCTACCTTTTTGCTTTACCCCCTCTCCTCTTTCACTTAACTCTCTTCTATTTTTCACCTCTCTCTCAACTTTTCTTTCTTCAATTGGTCTTTTATTTCTCCAATCTTTTCTTCTCTATCATTCCCTCTGTTCCCTTTCTCCACTGTCTCTTTTCTTCAATATTTACTCCTTCCACTCTCTCCTTTCTATTTTTTCCCATCATCATTCTCTCTCTCTGTATGTATATATATATATATATATATATATATATACACTGTGTATATATATATATATATATATATATATATATAACAAAACTGTCTTCAATCCGACCCTCCTCTGGATATCCGCCTGGGTGCAACAATATGATACTACAGTCAAACAAAATATTGCACTCTCAGGTCTTTTAAAGCATAGAAAATCACTCTTTAATGATGTAACGTTTTCGGAGACTATGTCCCCTTCATCAGCATGCCAAAAGCGAATACAAACACACAATTTATAGTGAATACAATACACAGTATAACTTTTTAGTGTTTTTTTGTTTTTAAGTGTATATACATGTTATTATATATTTTTAGATTCTAAGAATTTGTACTATCATTCAGGTGGAATGATTAGCGCTGCACTAGGTGACAGCCTGGGGTGAGACACCTACATAAGTAAGGAAAGTATACAGATATGGTCTATTTAGAAACAGGGACATATTTCCCGTAGTAGAAATTAGCTCACACAGATAATGTCGAACTAACTTGTATTCCCTTCTCTATGTTAAGGAAATATGTTGAATTTGCTACTATGACGGTATGGAGGTTAGGCTAACACAATGAGTAATGTAGAATGTATGGCAGGGGCTAGCAATGTCCACGAAACTATGCCAAGTAATATCCAGCTTGGACCACCTCTGATGTGGTATATACAATCCCTAATGTGAGCAATATCATGCATGGAAAGCTAGGCGTTATCGATGGCAAGAAAATGAACTTGTTAAATTTTCACATATTAGTTAATTAGCACTATGCAATGAGCACACTTAAGACACAAGTTTACACAAGTGGGTTGAACTAACCACAAAGTAAGTTATGTGCGTTGAGAATAGCAGTTACTATGGCAACAAAGTAAGCCATACTACCGTTGTTTATTTTGAATATTATTTTTTAGCTTTGACAAA
>NC_069503.1:270790502-270795502 GCF_027579735.1 Bombina bombina
TTCAAATCCCACAGGAGCTTTTAAGAAGAAATTGGAGAAGCTGGTGGATGAGGGAATATCTATCGGCATTTTTGAAGACAAGGATAGGATGTCATTGATTCCAGCCTTTCCTGTGATGCCCATCGTTCACCACCTGCCCAAAACCCACAAGGACTTGGTTAATCCTCCCGGACGCCCAATTATATCGGACATAGGTTCGTTATTTGAACCATTGTCGCAATGAGTTGATTCTGTTTTACAGCCCTTGGTAAAAGGCCTGAGTAGTTTTCTTAGGGATTCGGGCCATTTGATTTCGCTCCTTGAGAGTGTTGAATGGTGTGAGGATTTTGGGTGGGTGGTGATAGATGTGATATCACTTTATTCTAATATCCCCCATGCTCTAGGATTGAAGGCAATTGAATTTTTTCTTAGAACAAGGACAGACTATTCTGATGTCTTCTGTGCTTATATTTGTGATTGTGTCGGGTTCCTGCTATCCCATAATTTTTTCATGTTTGACAACGAGTATTTTTTGCAAATTTGTGGAACAGCGATGGGGGCAAAATTTGCCCCTTCGTTTGCTAATTTGTTTATGGGATGGTGGGAGCTTGACGCAATCTACAATACAAATAACCACTTCAAGGACAATATTCATCTATATATGCGCTATATAGATGATTTGATTTTTATTGTCAAAGGGGACTTTGGTTTTGAGGATTTTATGAGGTATATCAATGACAATGAATTTGGTCTGGGGTTCACGGGTGGCATGCATTTGAATGAAGCCCAGTATCTGGGCCTTAAATTGGTCGGTTGGGCTCAAAGTGCTAGCATATTCACTGACACATATAGGAAGCCGACAGCAGGCAACACAATTTTGCATGCCACCTCATGTCACCCCAGGCATTTGATTAAGTCCATTCCCAGAAGTCAGTTTCTTCGCTTACGAAGAAATGCCACTATAGACGTATAATTTGAGAAACAGGCTGTTGAGCTCAAATACAGACTTCCGGCAAGAGGTTATAACCCGAACTCTTCGGAAAAGAGTCTTTCAGAGATTAGAGAGGAACACTGTGTAAGAGGAAATAAGAGAAACCTAAACAAAAAGAAACAGAATTTATGTTTACCTGATAAATTACTTTCTCCAACGGTGTGTCCGGTCCACGGCGTCATCCTTACTTGTGGGATATTCTCTTCCCCAACAGGAAATGGCAAAGAGCCCAGCAAAGCTGGTCACATGATCCCTCCTAGGCTCCGCCTACCCCAGTCATTCGACCGACGTTAAGGATGAATATTTGCATAGGAGAAACCATATGTTACCGTGGTGACTGTAGTTAAAGAAAATAAATTATCAGACCTGATTAAAAAAACCAGGGCGGGCCGTGGACCGGACACACCGTTGGAGAAAGTAATTTATCAGGTAAACATAAATTCTGTTTTCTCCAACATAGGTGTGTCCGGTCCACGGCGTCATCCTTACTTGTGGGAACCAATACCAAAGCTTTAGGACACGGATGAAGGGAGGGAGCAAATCAGGTCACCTAAATGGAAGGCACCACGGCTTGCAAAACCTTTCTCCCAAAAATAGCCTCAGAAGAAGCAAAAGTATCAAATTTGTAAAATTTAGAAAAAGTGTGCAGTGAAGACCAAGTCGCTGCCTTACATATCTGATCAACAGAAGCCTCGTTCTTGAAGGCCCATGTGGAAGCCACAGCCCTAGTGGAGTGAGCTGTGATTCTTTCAGGAGGCTGCCGTCCGGCAGTCTCATAAGCCAATCGGATAATGCTTTTAATCCAGAAGGAGAGAGAGGTAGAAGTTGCTTTTTGACCTCTCCGTTTACCAGAATAAACAACAAACAAAGACAAAGTTTGTCTGAAATCCTTAGTAGCTGCTAAGTAAAATTTGAGAGCACGAACTACATCCAAGTTGTGCAACAAACGTTCCTTCTTTGAAACTGGATTAGGACACAAAGAAGGCACAACTATCTCCTGGTTAATGTTTTTGTTAGAAACAACTTTTGGAAGAAAACCAGGTTTAGTACGCAAAACCACCTTATCTGCATGGAACCCCAGATAAGGAGAAGAACACTGCAGAGCAGATAATTCTGAAACTCTTCTAGCAGAAGAAATTGCAACCAAAAACAAAACTTTCCAAGATAATAACTTAATATCAACGGAATGTAAGGGTTCAAACGGAACCCCCTGAAGAACTGAAAGAACTAGGTTGAGACTCCAAGGAGGAGTCAAAATTTTGTAAACAGGCTTGATTCTAACCAGAGCCTGAACAAAGGCTAGAACATCTGGCACAGCTGCCAGCTTTTTGTGAAGTAACACAGACAAGGCAGAAATCTGTCCCATCAAGGAACTTGCAGATAATCCTTTTTCCAATCCTTCTCGAAGGAAGGATAGACTCTTAGGAATCTTAACCTTGTCCCAAGGGAATCCTGCAGATTCACACCAACAGATATACCAAATTATGTGGTAATTTTTCTGGTTACAGGCTTTCAGGCCTGAACAAGAGTATTAATAACAGAATCTGAGAACCCTCGCTTTGATAAGATCAAGCGTTCAATCTCCAAGCAGTCAGCTGGAGTGGGTCGAACGGACCTAGAACAAGAAGGTCTCTCAAAGGTAGCTTCCATGGTGGAGCCGATGACATATTCACCAGATCTGCATACCAAGTCCTGCGTGGCCACGCAGGAGCTATCAAAATCACCGACGCCCTCTCCTGATTGATCCTGGCTACCAGCCTGGGGATGAGAGGAAACGGCGGGAACACATAAGCTAGTTTGAAGGTCCAAGGTGCTACTAGTGCATCCACTAGAGCCGCCTTGGGATCCCTGGATCTGTACCCGTAGTAAGGAACTCTGAAGTTCTGACGAGAGGCCATCAGATCCATGTCTGGAATGCCCCACGGTTGAGTGACTTGGGCAAAGATTTCCGGATGGAGTTCCCACTCTCCCGGATGCAATGTCTGACGACTCAGAAAATCCGCTTCCCAATTTTCCACTCCTGGGATGTGGATAGCAGACAGGTGGCAGGAGTGAGACTCCGCCCATAGAATGATTTTGGTCACTTCTTCCATCGCTAGGGAACTCCTTGTTCCCCCTGATGGTTGATGTATGAACTTGGCCCTCGCTAGCTGAGGCCAAGCTTTGAGAGCATTGAATATCGCTCTCAGTTCCAGAATATTTATCGGTAGAAGAGATTCTACCCGAGACCAAAGACCCTGAGCTTTCAGGGATCCCCAGACCGCGCCCCAGCCCATCAGACTGGCGTCGGTCGTGACAATGACCCACTCTGGTCTGCGGAAGGTCATCCCTTGTGACAGGTTGTCCAGGGACAGCCACCAACGGAATGAGTCTCTGGTCCTCTGATTTACTTGTATCTTCGGAGACAAGTCTGAATAGTCCCCATTCCACTGACTGAGCATGAACAGTTGTAATGGTCTTAGATGAATGCGCACAAAAGGAACTATGTCCATTGCCGCTACCATCAAACCTATCACTTCCATGCACTGCGCTATGGAAGGAAGAGGAACGGAATGAAGTATCCGACAAGAGTCTAGAAGTTTTGTTTTTCTGGCTTCTGTCAGAAAAATCCTCATTTCTAAGGAGTCTATTATAGTTCCCAAGAAGGGAACCCTCGTTGACGGAGATAGAGAACTCTTTTCCACGTTCACTTTCCATCCGTGAGATCTGAGAAAGGCCAGGACAATGTCCGTGTGAGCCTTTACTTGAGGAAGGGACGACGCTCGAATCAGAATGTCGTCCAAGTAAGGTACTACAGCAATGCCCCTTGGTCTTAGCACCGCCAGAAGGGACCCTAGTACCTATGAGAAAATCCTAGGAGCAGTGGCTAATCCGAAAGAAAATGCCACGGACTGGAAATGCTTGTCCAGGAATGCAAACCTTAGGAACCGATGATGTTCCTTGTGGATAGGAATATGTAGATACGCATCCTTGAAATCCACCTTGGTCATGAATTGACCTTCCTGGATGGAAGGAAGAAGTGTTCGAATGGTTTCCATCTTGAACGATGGAACCTTGAGAAACTTGTTCAAGATCTTGAGATCTAAGATTGGTCTGAACGTTCCCTCTTTTTTGGGAACTATGAACAGATTGGAGTAGAACCCCATCCCTTGTTCTCCTAATGGAACAGGATGAATCACTCCCATTTTTAGCAGGTCTTCTACCCAATGTAAGAATGCCTGTCTTCTTATGTGGTCTGAAGACAACTGAGACCTGTGGAACCTCCCCCTTGGAGGAAGCCCCTTGAACTCCAGAGAATAACCTTGGGAGACTATTTCTAGCGCCCAAGGATCCAGAACATCTCTTGCCCAAGCCTGAGCGAAGAGAGAGAGTCTGCCCCCCACCAGATCCGGTCCCGGATCGGGGGCCCGCATTTCATGCTGTCTTGGTAGCAGTGGCAGGTTTCCTGGCCTGCTTTCCTTTGTTCCAGCCTTGCATAGGTCTCCAGGCTGGATTGGCTTGAGAAGTATTACCTTCCTGCTTAGAGGACGTAGCCCTTGGGGCTGATCCGTTTCTGCGAAAGGGACGAAACTTAGGTTTATTTTTGGTCTTGAAAAGACCTATCCTGAGGAAGGGCGTGGCCCTTGCCCCCAGTGATATCAGAGATAATCTCTTTCAAGTCAGGGCCAAAGAGTGTTTTCCCCTTGAAAGGAATGTCAAGCAATTTGTTCTTGGAAGACGCATCCGCTGCCCAAGATTTTAACCAAAGCGCTCTGCGCCACAATAGCAAACCCAGAATATTTTCGCCGCTAACCTAGCCAATTGCAAGGTGGCGTCTAGGGTGAAAGAATTAGCCAATTTAAGAGCACGAATTCTGTCCATAATCTCCTCATAAGAAGAAGAATTACTAATAATCGCCTTTCCTAGCTCATCAAACTAGAAACACGCGGCTGCAGTGACAGGGACAATGCATGCAATTGGTTGTAGAAGGGAACCTTGCTGAACAAACATCTTTAGCAGACCTTCTAATTTTTTATCCATAGGATCTTGG
>NC_069503.1:271522486-271569986 GCF_027579735.1 Bombina bombina
AAAATCTCATATGTTATCAGGAACATTCTGCACCTTAGATGTTGAAGGAACTGCAACAGGCAATGGTACTTTACTAAAGGAAATATTATCTGCATTAACAAGTTTGTCATGACAATTAATACAAACAACAGCCGGAGGAATAGCTACCAAAAGTTTACAGCAGATACACTTAGCTTTGGTAGATCCAGCACTAGACAGCGATTTTCCTGAAGTATCTTCCGACTCAGATGCAACGTGAGACATCTTGCAATATGTAAGAGAAAAAAACAACATATAAAGCAAAATTGATCAAATTCCTTAAATGACAGTTTCAGGAATGGGAAAAAATGCCAAAGAACAAGCTTCTAGCAACCAGAAGCAATGAAAAAACAGAATTTATGTTTACCTGATAAATTTCTTTCTCCAACGGTGTGTCCGGTCCACGGCGTCATCCTTACTTGTGGGATATTCTCTTCCCCAACAGGAAATGGCAAAGAGCCCAGCAAAGCTGGTCACATGATCCCTCCTAGGCTCCGCCTACCCCAGTCATTCGACCGACGTTAAGGAGGAATATTTGCATAGGAGAAACCATATGGTACCGTGGTGACTGTAGTTAAAGAAAATAAATTATCAGACCTGATTAAAAAACCAGGGCGGGCCGTGGACCGGACACACCGTTGGAGAAAGTAATTTATCAGGTAAACATAAATTCTGTTTTCTCCAACATAGGTGTGTCCGGTCCACGGCGTCATCCTTACTTGTGGGAACCAATACCAAAGCTTTAGGACACGGATGAAGGGAGGGAGCAAATCAGGTCACCTAAATGGAAGGCACCACGGCTTGCAAAACCTTTCTCCCAAAAATAGCCTCAGAAGAAGCAAAAGTATCAAACTTGTAAAATTTGGTAAAAGTGTGCAGTGAAGACCAAGTCGCTGCCCTACATATCTGATCAACAGAAGCCTCGTTCTTGAAGGCCCATGTGGAAGCCACAGCCCTAGTGGAATGAGCTGTGATTCTTTCGGGAGGCTGCCGTCCGGCAGTCTCGTAAGCCAATCTGATGATGCTTTTAATCCAAAAAGAGAGAGAGGTAGAAGTTGCTTTTTGACCTCTCCTTTTACCAGAATAAACAACAAACAAGGAAGATGTTTGTCTAAAATCCTTTGTAGCATCTAAATAGAATTTTAGAGCGCGAACAACATCCAAATTGTGCAACAAACGTTCCTTCTTTGAAACTGGTTTCGGACACAGAGAAGGTACGATAATCTCCTGGTTAATGTTTTTGTTTAGAAACAACTATTGTGAAGAAAACCAGGTTTAGTACGTAAAAACCACCTTATCTGCATGGAACACCAGATAAGGAGGAGAACACTGCAGAGCAGATAATTCTGAAACTCTTCTAGCAGAAGAAATTGCAACTAAAAACAAAACTTTCCAAGATAATAACTTAATATCAACGGAATGTAAGGGTTCAAACGGAACCCCCTGAAGAACTGAAAGAACTAGATTGAGACTCCAAGGAGGAGTCAAAGGTTTGTAAACAGGCTTGATTCTAACCAGAGCCTGAACAAAGGCTTGAACATCTGGCACAGCTGCCAGTTTTTTGTGAAGTAACACCGACAAGGCAGAAATCTGTCCCTTCAGGGAACTTGCCGATAATCCTTTTTCCAATCCTTCTTGAAGGAAGGATAGAATCCTAGGAATCTTAACCTTGTCCCAAGGGAATCCTTTAGATTCACACCAACAGATATATTTTTTCCAAATTTTGTGGTAAATCTTTCTAGTTACAGGCTTTCTGGCCTGAACAAGAGTATCGATAACAGAATCTGAGAAACCTCGCTTCGATAAAATCAAGCGTTCAATCTCCAAGCAGTCAGCTGGAGTGAAACCAGATTCGGATGTTCGAACGGACCCTGAACAAGAAGGTCTCGTCTCAAAGGTAGCTTCCAAGGTGGAGCCGATGACATATTCACCAGATCTGCATACCAAGTCCTGCGTGGCCACGCAGGAGCTATCAAGATCACCGACGCCCTCTCCTGATTGATCCTGGCTACCAGCCTGGGGATGAGAGGAAACGGCGGGAACACATAAGCTAGTTTGAAGGTCCAAGGTGCTACTAGTGCATCCACTAGAGCCGCCTTGGGATCCCTGGATCTGGACCCGTAGCAAGGAACTTTGAAGTTCTGACGAGAGGCCATCAGATCCATGTCTGGAATGCCCCAAAGTTGAGTGACTTGGGCAAAGATTTCCGGATGGAGTTCCCACTCCCCCGGATGCAATGTCTGACGACTCAGAAAATCCGCTTCCCAATTTTCCACTCCTGGGATGTGGATAGCAGACAGGTGGCAGGAGTGAGACTCCGCCCATAGAATGATTTTGGTCACTTCTTCCATCGCTAGGGAACTCCTTGTTCCCCCCTGATGGTTGATGTACGCAACAGATGTCATGTTGTCTGATTGAAACCGTATGAACTTGGTCCTCGCTAGCCGAGGCCAGGCCTTGAGAGCATTGAATATCGCTCTCAGTTCCAGAATATTTATCGGTAGAAGAGATTCTTCCCGAGACCAAAGACCCTGAGCTTTCAGGGATCCCCAGACCGCGCCCCAGCCCATCAGACTGGCGTCGGTCGTGACAATGACCCACTCTGGTCTGCGGAACGTCATCCCTTGAGACAGATTGTCCAGGGACAGCCACCAACGGAGTGAGTCTCTGGTCCTCTGATTTACTTGTATCTTCGGAGACAAGTCTGTATAGTCCCCATTCCACTGACTGAGCATGCACAGTTGTAATGGTCTTAGATGAATGCGCGCAAAAGGAACTATGTCCATCGCCGCTACCATCAACCCGATCACTTCCATGCACTGAGCTACGGAAGGAAGAGGAACGGAATGAAGTATTCGACAAGAGTCCAGAAGCTTTGTCTTTCTGGCCTCTGTTAGAAAAATCCTCATTTCTGAGGAGTCTATAATTGTTCCCAAGAAGGGAACCCTTGTTGACGGGGATAGAGAACTCTTTTCCACGTTCACTTTCCAGCCGTGCGATCTGAGAAAGGCCAGGACGATGTCCGTGTGAGCCTTTGCTCGAGGGAGGGACGACGCTTGAATCAGAATGTCGTCCAGGTAAGGTACAACTGCAATGCCCCTTGGTCTTAGCACAGCTAGAAGGGACCCTAGTACCTTTGTGAAAATCCTTGGAGCAGTGGCTAATCCGAAAGGAAGCGCCACGAACTGGTAATGTTTGTCCAGGAATGCAAACCTTAGGAACCGATGATGTTCCTTGTGGATAGGAATATGTAGATACGCATCCTTTAAATCCACCGTGGTCATGAATTGACCTTCCTGGATGGAAGGAAGGATAGTTCGAATGGTTTCCATCTTGAAAGATGGGACCTTGAGAAATTTGTTTAAGATCTTGAGATCTAGGATTGGTCTGAACGTTCCCTCTTTTTTGGGAACTATGAACAGATTGGAGTAGAACCCCATCCCTTGTTCTCTCAATGGAACAGGATGAATCACTCCCATTTTTAACAGGTCTTCTACACAATGTAAGAACGCCTGTCTTTTTATGTGGTCTGAAGACAACTGAGACCTGTGGAACCTTCCCCTTGGGGGAAGTCCCTTGAATTCCAGAAGATAACCCTGGGAGACTATTTCTAGCGCCCAAGGATCCAGAACATCTCTTGCCCAAGCCTGAGCGAAGAGAGAGAGTCTGCCCCCCACCAGATCCGGTCCCGGATCGGGGGCCGATATTTCATGCTGTCTTGGTAGCAGTGGCAGGTTTCTTTGCCTGCTTTCCCTTGTTCCAGCCTTGCATTGGTCTCCAAGCTGGCTTGGCCTGAGAAGTATTACCCTCTTGCTTAGAGGACGTAGCACCTTGGGCTGGTCCGTTTTTACGAAAGGGACGAAAATTAGGTCTATTTTTTGCCTTGAAAGGCCGATCCTGAGGAAGGGCATGGCCCTTACCCCCAGTGATATCAGAGATAATCTCTTTCAAGTCAGGACCAAACAGCGTTTTCCCCTTGAAAGGAATGTTTAGTAGCTTGTTCTTGGAAGACGCATCAGCCGACCAAGATTTCAACCAAAGCGCTCTGCGCGCCACAATAGCAAACCCAGAATTCTTAGCCGCTAACTTAGCCAATTGCAAAGAGGCGTCTAGAGTGAAAGAATTAGCCAATTTGAGAGCATTGACTCTGTCCATAATCTCCTCATAAGGAGGAGAGTCACTATCGAGCACCTTAATCAGTTCATCAAACCAGAAATATGCGGCTGTAGTGACAGGGACAATGCATGAAATGGGTTGTAGAAGGTAACCCTGCTGAACAAACATCTTTTTAAGCAAACCTTCTAATTTTTTATCCATAGGATCTTTGAAAGCACAACTATCCTCTATGGGAATAGTGGTGCGTTTGTTTAAAGTAGAAACCGCTCCCTCGACCTTGGGGACTGACTGCCATAAGTCCTTTCTGGGGTCGACCATAGGAAACAATTTTTTAAATATGGGGGGAGGGACGAAAGGAATACCGGGCCTTTCCCATTCTTTATTAACAATGTCCGCCACCCGCTTGGGTATAGGGAAAGCTTCTGGGAGCCCCGGCACCTCTAGGAACTTGTCCATTTTACATAGTTTCTCTGGGATGACCAAATTTTCACAATCATCCAGAGTGGATAATACCTCCTTAAGCAAAATGCGGAGATGTTCCAATTTAAATTTAAAAGTAATCACATCAGATTCAGCCTGCTGAGAAATGTTCCCTAAATCAGTAATTTCTCCCTCAGACAAAACCTCCCTGGCTCCCTCAGATTGGGTTAGGGGCCCTTCAGAGATATTAATATCAGCGTCGTCATGCTCTTCAGTAACTAAAACAGAGCATCCACGCTTACGCTGACAAGGGTTCATTTTGGCTAAAATGTTTTTGACAGAATTATCCATTACAGCCGTTAATTGTTGCATAGTAAGGATTATTGGCGCGCTAGATGTACTAGGGGCCTCCTGAGTGGGCAAGACTCGTGTAGACGAAGGAGGGAATGATGCAGTACCATGCTTACTCCCCTCACTTGAGGAATCATCTTGGGCATCATTGTCATTATCACATAAATCACATTTATTTAAATGAATAGGAATTCTGGCTTCCCCACATTCAGAACACAGTCTATCTGGTAGTTCAGACATGTTAAACAGGCATAAACTTGATAAGAAAGTACAAAAAACGTTTTGAAATAAAACCGTTACTGTCACTTTAAATTTTAAACTGAACACACTTTATTACTGCAATTGCGAAAAAACATGAAGGAATTGTTCAAAATTCACCAAACTTTCACCACAGTGTCTTAAAGCCTTGAAAATATTGCACACCAATTTTGGAAGCTTTAACCCTTAAAATAACGGAACCGGAGCCGTTTTAAGCTTTAACCCCTTTACAGTCCCTGGTATCTGCTTTGCTGAGACCCAACCAAACCCAAGGGGAATACGATACCAAATGATGCCTTCAGAAGTCTTTTATCAGTATCAAAGTTCCTCTCACATGCGACTGCATGCCATGCCTCTCAAAAACAAGTGCGCAACACCGGCGCGAAAATGAGACTCTGCCTATGCTTTGGGAAAGCCTCAATCGATTTAGCCCAAAAAATGTCTACAGTCTAAATAAGCCCTTGTGAAGCCCTTATTTACAATCGTAATAAACATGGCTTACCGGATCCCATAGGGAAAATGACAGCTTCCAGCATTACATCGTCTTGTTAGAATGTGTCATACCTCAAGCAGCAAAGGACTGCAAACTGTTCCCCCAACTGAAGTTAATGCTCTCAACAGTCCTGTGTGGAACAGCCATGGATTTTAGTTACGGTTGCTAAAATCATTTTCCTCATACAAACAGAATTCTTCATCTCTTTTCTGTTTCTGAGTAAATAGTACGTACCAGCACTATTTGAAAATAACAAACTCTTGATTGAATAATGAAAAACTACAGTTAAACTCTAAGCCATCTCCGTGGAGATGTTGCCTGTACAACGGCAAAGAGAATGACTGGGGTAGGCGGAGCCTAGGAGGGATCATGTGACCAGCTTTGCTGGGCTCTTTGCCATTTCCTGTTGGGGAGGAGAATATCCCACAAGTAAGGATGACGCCGTGGACCGGACACACCTATGTTGGAGAAATGAGACTTAAATAATGTGGAGACAAAAGCGACGCCCATATTTTTTTAGCGCCAAATAAGACGCCCACATTATTTGGCGCCTAAATGCTTTTGGCGCCAAAAATGACGCCACTTCCGGAACGCCGACATTTTTGGCGCAAAATAACGTCAAAAAATGACGCAACTTCCGGCGACACGTATGACGCCGGAAAAGATTTTTTTGCGCCAAAAAAGTCTGCGCCAAGAATGACGCAATAAAATGAAGCATTTTCAGCCCCCGCGAGCCTAACAGCCCACAGGGAAAAAAAGAGTCAAATTTTTAAGGTAAGAAAAAATGATTAATTCAAATGCATTATCCCAAATATGAAACTGACTGTCTGAAAATGAGGAATGTTGAACATCCTGAGTCAAGGCAAATAAATGTTTGAATACATATATTTAGAACTTTATAAACAAAGTGCCCAACCATAGCTTAGAGTGTCACAGAAAATAAGATTTACTTACCCCAGGACACTCATCTACATGTTTCTAGAAAGCCAAACCAGTACTGAAACGAGAATCAGCAGAGGTAATGGTATATAAATAAGAGTATATCGTCGATCTGAAAAGGGAGGTAAGAGATGAATCTCTACGACACCGATAACAGAGAACCTATGAAATAGACCCCGTAGAAGGAGATCCACTGCATTCAAATAGGCAATACTCTCCTCACATCCCTCTGACATTCACTGCACGCTGAGAGGAAAACCGGGCTCCAACTTGCTGCGGAGCGCATATCAACGTAGAATCTAGCACAAACTTACTTCACCACCTCCATAGGAGGCAAAGTTTGTAAAACTGAATTGTGGGTGTGGTGAGGGGTGTATTTATAGGCATTTTGAGGTTTGGGAAACTTTGCCCCTCCTGGTAGGAATGTATATCCCATACGTCACTAGCTCATGGACTCTTGCTAATTACATGAAAGAAATAACATTTTTTCCTTAAATAGGATACAACCATTTAAAAAGAAAATAAATACTATTTTGCTATAGAAACAATAGCATAATTTAGCAGGAGTAGAGATAGCCCCATTAAATTGGAGAACCCTCAAAATTGAATTTAACTGCCGGCAAAGAATATAATTTAAAACCTTTGAAGAAAATTGTCAGCCTATTCCATTCCCTAGTATGAAGGAATGGAAAAAAAACCTCTGAAGACACAGAAGATAAAATAAGCAGAAATAAAATGTTAGCTAGTTTTGAAAAAGAACTAGTTACCTCAATATCCAAAATAATCAACACCTTTTCAACAAAAAACAAATGTACTCTAATAAAAAATAAAAAAGTAGATTTGTTAGTGTCAATATCTGATGAAGAAAAGTTCTAAAAGAGAAAAAACATCATCAGAGAAGGAAAATTCAGTATGTTGTTGGTCATTTGAAACTTCATAAAAAAGAAGTTTGAAAAAGACCTAAAAAATTTTTAATAGAAGGCGCAAAGTCAGACAAAGCCTTAACCTAGAATCAGAAAAATATTCTTATAAATTTTCTAAGTATATCTTGTACATAAGATGTAAAAAGAAAAGCAATACATAAAGCATAAATACTAATGGACTCTGCATGTAAAAGTTTATCATGATAACTTATTACAAACCATAGCTAAAGAAAAAGATTCATAACATTTAAAATAAATGAACTTAGCTTTGGTAGGACTTCTTAGTCAACAGGAATCCCTCAGTATGTTCTGATCCAGGAATAATTTATGGAAAATCTTGCAATATGTAATAGAAAAAAACAACATATAAAGCAAAATTATCAAATTCCTTAAATGACAGTTTCAGGAATGGGGAAAAATGCAAAACAAACAAGCCTCTAGCAACCAGAAGCAACAAAAAAGTGAGACTTAAATAATGTGAAAAAAAGTGGCGCCAAGAATGACGCCCACATTTTTTGGCGCCAAGTATGACGCCCACATTTTTTGGCGCCAAGTATGACGCCCACACTTTTTGGCGCAAAAAAACGTCTGTAACACACATGCGTCAAAAATGACGCAATCACGTGTAAACTTCCGGCGTCAACTATGGCGCCGGAAATGACAAAATTTTGCGCCAAGAATGACGCAATAAATTGAAGCATTTTCTGCCCCCGCGAGCCTAACAGCCCGCAAGGAAAAAAGTCAATTAGAAAATTTCTTTAAGGTAAGAAAAAATATTTTATTCATATGCATTTTCCCAAATAATGAAACTGACAGTCTGAAAGAAGGAATACTGATTATCCTGAATCATGGCAAATATAAGTTTAAAGACATATATTTAGAACTTTACGTATAAAGTGCCCAACCATAGCTTAGAGTGTCACAAAAAATAAGACTTACTTACCCAAGGACACTCATCTACATATAGCAGATAGCCAAACCAGTACTGAAACGAGAATCAGTAGAGGTAATGGTATATAAGAGTATATCGTCGATCTGAAAAGGGAGGTAAGAGATGAATCTCTACGACCGATAACAGAGAACCTATGAAATAGATCCCGTAGAAGGAGACCATTGAATTCAAATAGGCAATACTCTCTTCACATCCCTCTGACATTCACTGCACTCTGAGAGGAAAACCGGGCTCCAGCCTGCTGTGAAGCGCATATCAACGTAGAATCTAGCACAAACTTACTTCACCACCTCCACGGGAGGCAAAGTTTGTAAAACTGAATTGTGGGTGTGGTGAGGGGTGTATTTATAGGCATTTTAAGGTTTGGGAAACTTTGCCCCTCCTGGTAGGAATGTATATCCCATACGTCACTAGCTCATGGACTCTTGCTAATTACATGAAAGAAACATATATTTAGAACTTTACATATAAAGTGCCAAACCATAGCTGAGTGTGTCATAAATAAAATAAGACATACTTACCAAAAGACACTCATCTACATATAGTAGATAGCCAAACCAGTACTGAAACGAGAATTAGCAGAGGTAATGTTATATAAGAGTATATCGTCGATCTGAAAAGGGAGGTAGGAGAAGAATCTCTATGACCAATAACAGAGAACCTATGAAATAGATCCCGATAGGATGACCATAGCATTCAATAGCCAATACTCCCTTCACATCCCTCTGTCATTCACTGCACTCTGAGAGGAAAACTGGGCTTCAGCATGCTGCAAAGCGCATATCAACGTAGAAATCTAGCACAAACTTACTTCACCACCTCCATAGGAGGCAAAGTTTGTAAAACTGAATTGTGGGTGTGGTGGGGGTGTATTTATAGGCATTTTGAGGTTTGGGAAACTTTGCCCCTCTTGGTAGGAATGTCCCATACGTCGCTAGCTCATGGACTCTTGCCAATTACATGAAAGAAATATAGCTATTTACACAGTGTCTGCTACTGACCGCATGTAACAGCTGCTATAGAAATGCCTGCTCAGTGACCAGCAGTAGCCCTTGGCTTGCAGCCTGATGCTCATTATGTGACCGTAAAGCCATGTGTGCCAGGAAAATACCCTGCCCTAGTCACCAGCACTGCTGGGGTTAATGTGTCACCTGGGGCGGACTGTTAGCGTCTTGCTACCATGGCAACTGCATGTCCCATAGTGCTGTGTACCTCACATGCTGCCTACCCTCACGCTTGCTGCACTTCATATGACTGACATCACTCACTTCTGCGCTATTCAGCTTCACAGTGCCACAGACTGTAAACCAAGTTTGTCAGGCAGTCAGTAAGGCACATGGACAGAATGGACCCTAAACTGTCCGTTTTTTTAAAAAAGTATTTTACCGGACAGCAACAAGAAATACCAGACTGTCTGGTCAAATACCGGACTCCTGGCAAACTGGGACAGAATGAACAATCTGGTGGGACACTGGGACAGCGCCTACAAACAGGGACAATCCCAGTCAAACTGGGAGTTCTGGTAAGCCTACCCATAAATCTGACAACATACATGTTGCAGACATAGAAAAAAAATCACCTCAGATTAGAGATTATATATAGTTTCCTGCATGAAAATCGGTAATGTGATTTTGGTGTTCTTATTTGAAACAAGAACACCAAAATCAGTAAGAGAAATAGTGAAATTGCATCCTTATAAAAAATATAGAAGGGCCATAAACTTGAAAATTTTCAAAGAACTGCCACCAGATGGCAGCAAATACTATGGAAACGCACTATTATTCAGAGAAAAAACATCTAAAAAAAATAAAAAAAAGTGCAGACATATTGGATTTTAGTAAAAAACCCATGCCCTCAATAAAGATTATTTTAACTCTTTGTGCAATTAAATTTCAGCACATATAATTTGCAATATTGTGAATATACAGAAGTATCATATACACTTATAATGATCACTGACAAAAACACTTCCCAGGCATGTCAGGTATTAAACCTGGTTCCATAGACCAGTGCTGTTGCAACGATAAATGCAGCCTGCAGATCTTTCACCTGCCAAGGGAAAACTGAGGTGCCGCATATAAATAAAAACTATAGAAGGCAAAACAGAACGCCATACTAGCGCTCTGAAAACTACGATCTCCATGTAAGAAATCCCTCCTGACGATTGCAAACAGGTGCAGAGCGCAACATCCAAGACTAGCACAGCGGTGCTATTGAATCCGCCCACAATGGAGGAACATACTTCGTATGCAATCAATATAAGCCTATAGCTAACCCATGAAATAAGCAAGGCGCAGAAACTAAACAGAGTAACCAACCCTGGTTTGCTATAGAAGGGGTTAGCATAATTGTTGGAGTTAAAGGACTACCTCACTGACCTCCAACAGCTAATAGCCACCATTACTCTTACTAAAGAGGATTACATGGACACAGCATTGCCCCAATTTTGTTTTCTTAACAATGGCATGGAGAGTACACAATTCCATTCATTACTGTTGGGAAACCAATACCCAAGCCAGAGAGGACACAGAATTGACAGGGAGGGAGAACTAAAAGCAGGCGGACCTAACCCGAAGGTTGAAGCACATCTCTCCCAAAAGAAGTCTCAGCTGAGGCAAAAACATCAAACTTGTAATATTTAGAAAAACATAATTTATGTAAGAACTTACCTGATAAATTAATTTCTTTCATATTAGCAAGAGTCCATGAGCTAGTGACGTATGGGATATACATTCCTACCAGGAGGGGCAAAGTTTCCCAAACCTCAAAATGCCTATAAATACACCCCTCACCACACCCACAATTCAGTTTAACGAATAGCCAAGAAGTGGGGTGATAAGAAAGGAGCGAAAGCATCAAAAATAAGGAATTGGAATAATTGTGCTTTATACAAAAAAATCATAACCACCACAAAAAGGGTGGGTCTCATGGACTCTTGCTAATATGAAAGAAATGAATTTATCAGGTAAGTTCTTACATAAATTATGTTTTCTTTCATGTAATTAGCAAGAGTCCATGAGCTAGTGACGTATGGGATAGCAGATACCCAAGATGTGGAACTTCCACGCAAGAGTCACTAGAGAGGGAGGGATAAAATAAAGACAGCCAATTCCGCTGAAAAAATAATCCACAACCCAAATCAAAAGTTTTAATCTTAATAATGAAAAAAACTGAAATTATAAGCAGAAGAATCAAACAAACAGCTGCCTGAAGTACTTTTCTACCAAAAACTGCTTCAGAAGAAGAGACAACATCAAAATGGTAGAATTTAGTAAAAGTATGCAAAGAAGACCAAGTTGCTGCTTTGCAAATTTGATCAACAGAAGCTTCATTCCTAAAAGCCCAGGAAGTAGAAACTGACCTAGTAGAATGAGCCGTAATCCTTTGAGGCGGGGACTTACCCGACTCCACATAAGCATGATGAATCAAAGACTTTAACCAAGACGCCAAAGAAATGGCAGAAGCTTTCTGACCTTTCCTGGAACCAGAAAAGATAACAAATAGACTAGAAGTCTTTCTAAAATCTTTAGTAGCTTCAACATAATATTTCAAAGCTCTTACTACATCCAAAGAATGTAAAGATCTCTCCAGATAATTCTTAGGACTAGGACACAATGAAGGGACAACAATTTCTCTACTAATGTTGTTAGAATTCACAACCTTAGGTAAAAATTGAAATGAAGTCCGCAACACTGCATTATCCTGATGAAAAATCAGAAAAGGAGATTCACAAGAAAGAGCAGATAACTCAGAAACTCTTCTAGCAGAAGAGATGGCCAAAAGGAACAAAACTTTCCAAGAAAGTAATTTAATATCCAGAGAATGCATAGGTTCAAACGGAGGAGCCTGTAAAGCCCTAAGAACCAAATTAAGACTCCAAGGAGGAGAGATTGACTTAATGACAGGCTTGATACGAACCAAAGCCTGTACAAAACAATGAATATCAGGAAGATTAGCAATCTTTCTGTGAAAAAGAACAGAAAGAGCAGAGATTTGTCCTTTCAAAGAACTTGCAGACAAACCTTTATCCAAACCATCCTGAAGAAACTGTAAAATTCTAGGAATTCTAAAAGAATGCCAGGAGAATTTATGAGAAGAACACCAAGAAATGTAAGTCTTCCAGACTCGATAATAAATCTTCCTAGACACAGATTTACGAGCCTGTAACATAGTATTAATTACTGAGTCAGAGAAACCTCTATGACTAAGAATCAAGCGTTCAATTTCCATACCTTCAAATTTAATGATTTGAGATCCTGATGGAAAAATGGGCCTTGAGATAGGTCTGGTCTTAACGGAAGTGTCCAAGGTTGGCAACTGGCCATCCGAATGAGATCCGCATACCAAAACCTGTGAGGCCATGCTGGAGCCACCAGCAGTACAAACGAATGTTCCATTAGAATTTTGGAAATCACTTTTGGAAGAAGAACTAGAGGTGGAAAGATATAGGCAGGATGATAATTCCAAGGAAGCGACAACGCGTCCACTGCCTCCGTCTGAGGATCCCTGGATCTGGACAGATACCTGGGAAGTTTCTTGTTTAGATGAGAGGCCATCAGATCTATTTCTGGAAGTCCCCAGATTTGAACAATCTGAAAAAATACCTCTGGGTGAAGAGACCATTCGCCCGGATGTAACGTCTGGCGACAGATAATCTGCTTCCCAATTGTCTACACCTGGGATGTGAACCGCAGAAATTAGACAGGAGCTGGATTCCGCCCATACAAGTATCCGGGATACTTCTTTCATAGCTTGAGGACTGTGAGTCCCATCTTGATGATTGACATACGCCACGGTTGTGACATTGTCTGTCTGAAAATAAATAAACGATTCTCTCTTCAGAAGAGGCCAGAACTGAAGAGCTCTGAAAATCGCACGGAGTTCCAAAATGTTGATTGGTAATCTCACCTCCTGAGATTCCCAAACCCCCTGCGCTGTCAGAGATTCCCATACAGCTCCCCAACCTGAAAGACTCGCATCTGTTGAGATTACAGTCCAGGTTGGACGAACAAAAGAGGCCCCTTGAATTAGACGATGGTGATTCAACCACCAAGTCAGAGAAGATCGAACATTGGGATTTAAGGATATTATTTGTGATATCTTTGTATAATCCCTGCACCACTGGTTCAGCATACAAAGCTGAAGAGGTCTCATGTGAAAACGAGCAAAGGGGATCGCGTCCAATGCAGCAGTCATGAGACCTAGAATTTCCATGCACAAAGCTACCGAAGGGAATGATTGAGACTGAAGGTTTCGACAAGCTGAAACCAACTTCAGACGTCTCTTTTCTGTTAGAGACAAAGTCATGGACACTGAATCTATTTGAAAGCCCAAAAAAGGTTACCTTTGTCTGAAATCAAAGAACTCTTTGGTAAATTGATCCTCCAACCATGTCTTTGAAGAAACGACACAAGTTGATTCGTATGAGATTCTGTAGAATGTAAAGACTGAGCAAGTACCAAGATATCGTCCAAATAAGGAAATACTGCAATACCCTGTTCTCTGATTACAGAGAGAAGGGCACCGAGAACCTTTGAAAAGATTCTTGGAGCTGTTGCTAGGCCAAACGGAAGGGCAACAAACTGGTAATGCTTGTCTAGAAAAGAGAATCTCAGAAACTGATAGTGATCTGGATGAATTGGAATATATGCATCCTGTAAATCTATTGTGGACATATAATGCCCTTGCTGAACAAAAGGCAGAATAGTCCTTATAGTCACCATTTTGAATGTTGGTATCCTTACATAACGATTCAATATTTTTAGATCCAGAACTGGTCTGAAGGAATTTTCCTTCTTTGGTACAATGAATAGATTTGAGTAAAACCCCAGACCCCGTTCCAGAACTGGAACTGGCACAATTACCCCAGCCAACTCTAGATCTGAAACACATTTCAGAAATGCCTGAGCCTTCACTGGGTTTACTGGAATGCGAGAGAGAAAAAATCTTCTCACAGGTGGTCTTACCTTGAAACCTATTCTGTACCCTTGAGAAACAATGTTCTGAATCCAAAGACTGTGAATCGAATTGATCCAAATATCTTTGAAAAATCGTAACCTGCCCCCTACCAGCTGTGCTGGAATGAGGGCCGCACCTTCATGCGGATTTGGGAGCTGGTTTTGACTTTCTAAAAGGCTTGGATTTATTCCAGACTGGAGAAGGTTTCCAAACGGAAACCGTTCCTTTAGGGGAAGGGTCAGGCTTCTGTTCCTTATTCTGACGAAAGGAACGAAAACTATTAGCAGCCCTGTATTTACCTTTAGATTTTTTGTCCTGAGGCAAAAAGGTTCCTTTCCCCCCAGTAACAGTTGAAATAATAGAATCCAACTGTGAAACAAATAATTTATTACCTTGGAAAGAAAGAGAAAGCAAAGTTGACTTAGAAGTCATATCTGCATTCCAAGATTTAAGCCATAAAGCTCTTCTAGCTAAAATAGCTAAAGACATATACCTGACATCAATTCTAATGATATCAAAAATGGCATCACAAATAAAGTTATTAGCATGTTGAAGAAGTTTAACAATGCTATAAGCATTATGGTCTGACACTTGTTGCGCTAAAGCCTCCAACCAGAAAGTGGATGCTGCAGCAACATCAGCCAAAGAAATAGCAGGTCTAAGAAGATTACCTGAACATAAATAAGCTCTCCTTAGAAAGGATTCAAGCTTCCTATCTAAAGGATCCTTAAAGGAAGTACTATCCGCCGTAGGAACAGTAGTATGTTTAGCAAGAGTAGAGATAGCCCCATCAACTTTAGGGATTTTGTCCCAAAACTCCAAAACTCTAATCTATCAGATGGCACAGGGTACAATTTCTTAAACCTTTGAGAAGGAGTAAATGAAGTACCCAGACTATTCCATTCCCTAGAAATTACTTCTGAAATAGCATCAGGAACTGGAAAAACTTCTGGAATAACTACATGAGGTTTGAAAACCGAATTTAAATGCTTAGTAGATTTAGTATCAAGAGGACTAGACTCCTCCATATCTAATGCAATTAACACTTCTTTAAGTAAAGAACGAATAAACTCCATCTTAAATAAATATGAAGATTTATCAGTGTCAATATCTGAGGCAGAATCTTCTGAACCAGATAGATCCTCATCAGAAACAGATAAGTCAGAATGATGATGGTCACTTAAAAATTCATCTGAAATATGAGAAGTTTTAAAAGACCTTTTATGTTTATTGGAATGAGGAATAACAGACAGAGCCTTCCTAATAGATTTAGAAACAAATTATTTTACATTAACAGGGACATCCTGAACATTAGATGTTGAAGGAACAACAACAGGTAATGGATTATTACTAATGGAAACACAATCTACATTAGAAAGTTTATCATGACAGTTATCACAAACTACAGCCGGAGGAACAGTTACCAAAAGTTTACAACAGATGCACTTAACTTTGGTAGAACCAGCATCAGGCAGCGTCTTTCCAGAAGTAGATTCTGATCCAGGGTCAGGTTGAGACATCTTGCAATATGTAATAGAAAAAACAACATATAAAGCAAAATTATCAAATTCCTTAAATGACAGTTTCAGGAATGGGAAAAAAATGCCAAATGAACAAGCCTCTAGCAACCAGAAGCAATGAAAAATGAGACTGAAATAATGTGAAAAAAAGGTGGAAACAAGAATGACGCCCACATCTTTTGGCGCCAAGAATGACGCCCACATTATTGGCGACAAGTACAACGCCCATATTTTTTGGTGCCAAGTATGATGCCACATCCTGTGACGCCGAAAAAAACGACGCCCACATTTTTGGCGCAAAAAAAGTCGGAACACATATACGTCAAAAAATGACGCAACCATGAACAAACTTCCGGCGTCAATTAGGGCGCCGGAAATGATAAAATTTTTGTGCCAAAAAAGTCCGCGCCAAGAATGACGCAATAAATTGTAGCATTTTCAGCCCCCGCAAGCCTAACAGCCCACAGGGAAAAAAGTCAATTGAAAATTTTTTAAGGTAAGAAAAAAAATATTTAATCATATGCATTATCCCAAATAATGAATCTGACTGTCTGAAATAAGGAATACTGATTATCCTGAATCATGGCAAATATAAGTTTAAACACATATATTTAGAACTTTACAAATAAAGTGCCCAACCATAGCTTTAGAGTGTCATAATAAAATAAGACTTACTTACCCTAAGACACTCATCTACATATAGTAGATAGCCAAACCAGTACTGAAACGAGAATCAGTAGAGGTAATGGTATATAAGAGTATATCTTCGATCTGAAAAGGGAGGTAGGAGAAGAAATCTCTACGACCGATAACAGAGAACCTATGAAATAGATCCCCTAGAAGAAGACCATTGTATTCAAATAGGCAATACTCTCTTCACATCCCTCTGACATTCACTGCACTCTGAGAGGAAAACCGGGCTCCAGCCTGCTGCGAAGCGCATATCAACGTAGAATCTAGCACAAACTTACTTCACCACCTCCATGGGAGGCAAAGTTTGTAAAACTGATTTGTGGGTGTGGTGAGGGGTGTATTTATAGGCATTTTGAGGTTTGGGAAACTTTGCCCCTCCTGGTAGGAATGTATATCCCATACGTCACTAGCTCATGGACTCTTGCTAATTACATGAAAGAAACATAATTTATGCTTACCAGATTTATTTATTTATTTATAAAATATTTTACCAGGAAGGATACATTGAGATTTCTCTCGTTTTCAAGTATGTCCTGGGTCCACAAAACATTGCATTGATACAATAGGGTACAATAAAATACAAAAACAATAATAATACACAACATATGCAAACTTTAACATAGGACAGGTAGGAAATATATAATAAACCATGACAGGTGCATTCTGTTTTGAGATATGCAGAGAGGAATCTCTTAAAGGATTTTAGACATGGAGAAGGTTTTAAAGTGTGCGGGAGGTCGTTCCATAATTGTGGTGCTCTGTAGGAAAAGGAGGATCGAGCTGTTTTCTTTTTGTATGGAGGCAAACTAGAATAGGGAGAGTCCACGGCTTCATTACTTACTGTTGGGAAATACAACACCTGGCCACCAGGAGGAGGTAAAGACACCCAGCCAAAGGCTTAAATATCCCTCCCACTTCCTCACTACCCCAGTCATTCTGCCAAGCTAAAAGTAGGAGAAACATTAGGGTATAAATGATGCCAGAAGAATAAAATAAATAGGGGACCGCCCATAGACAAGAAAAAACGGATGGGGACTCTCCCTATCCGGAAGGAAAGGGATTTATCTGGTAAGCATAAATTATGTTTCCCTTCCTAAGATAGGGAGAGTCCACGGCATAATTCCGTACTGTTGGTAAAACTATACCTAAGCTCCAGAGGACACTGAATGAATAACGGGAGGGAACAAAAGGAAGAGGCGGACCCTATTCTGAGGGCACCACAGCCTACAAAACTTTTATCCCGAAAGCTGCTTCCATAGAGGCCTCATTCTTAAATGCCCAAGAGGAAGCCACTGCTCTAGTGGAATGAGCTGTTATCCTCTCATGACGACGATGTCCCGGTGTCTCGTAAGCTAAGTGGATGACACTCCTCAACCAAAAAGATAGGGAAGTCGAAGTAGCCTTCTGCCCCTTACCCGAATAAACGAGGAAGATTGTCTAAACTCCTTAGTAGCCTGAAGATAGAACTTCAAGGCGTGAACCACATCCAAATTGTGAAGCATTCCTTCGACGAAGGATTAGGACACAAGGAATGAACCACAATCTCCTGATTGATGTTGCGATCTGACATAACCTTAGGAAGAAAACCTAATTTAGCACGTAAAACTGCCTTATCTGCATAAAAGAAAAATCAGCTAAAGTGGTTCACATTGCAAAGCAGAGATCTCAGAAAGTCTGCGCCCAGAGGCAATAGCCAATAAATAGAGAACCTTCCAAGATAATTTAAATGTCAACGGAATGCAGAGGCTCAAACGGAACCTGTTGCAAAACCCGAAGAATAAGATTTAGGCTCCAAGGAGGAGCCCCAGAGCTAAACACAGGTCTGATCCTAATCAGAGCCTTAACAAAGGACTGAAAATCTGAAAGCTCAGCCAGTCTTTTGTGCAATAAAACCGACAGGGACAAAATCTGTCCCCTCAGGGAACTAGCAGAAAGTCCCTACTCCAGCCCATCCTGGAGAAAAGATAAGAAACTGGCAACCTTAACTCTGTGCCAGGAAAAACCATGCTCTTCACACCAGAATAAGTAGGTCCTCCACACATTGTGGAAGATAAGCCAAGCAACTGGTTTACGAGCTTGAATAAGAGTATCAATGACACACTCAGAGAAACCTCTTAGGGCTAAGACTAACCGTTCAATCTCCACACAGTCAGCCCCAGAGAATCTAGGGTTTGATAAACAAAAGGACATTGTATAAGCAAGTCTCTGTAACAAGGTAACTTCTACGGAGGAGATGAGGACATCCCCACTAAATCCGCGAACCACGTCCTTTGCAGCCAAGAAGGAGCAATCAGGATTACTGATACTGGCTCCTGCTTAATACGGGCCACCACTTGAGGAAGAAGCGGTAATGGAGGAAAAACATAAATTATGCTTTCCTGATAAAAAAGCAGTCCATGGCTTCATTCATTACTGTTGGGAATTAAGAACCTGGCCACCAGGAGGAGGCAAAGACACCCCAGCCAAAAGGCTTAAATACCTCCCTCACTTCCCTCATCCCCCAGTCATTCTGCCGAGGGAACAAAGAACAGTAGGAGAAACATCAGGGTATAAAGGGTGCCAGAAGATGAATTAAATTTAAGTCCACCCACCGGAGATACTGGCAGGAGCCATGGACTCTCCTCCACTCGATGGAAATGAAATTATCAGGTAAGCATAATTTATGTTTTCCATCTAAAGGGGAGGAGAGTCCACGGCTTCATTCATTACTGTTGGGAACATATACCCAAGCTCTAGAGGACACTGAATGAAATCGGGAGGGTAAAAGGCGGACCCTAATCTGAGGGCACCACAGCCTGCAAAACCTCTCTCCCAAAAACAGCTTCCGCAGAAGCAAAAATGTCAAATTTGTAAAACTTTGTAAAAAAGTGTGTAAGGACCACCAGGTAGCCGCCTTACAGATTTGCTCCATAGAGGCCTCATTCTTGAAGGCCCAAAACGAAGCCACAGCTCTAGTTGAATGAGCCGTGATCCTCTGAGGAGGCTTATGTCCCGCTGTCTCATAAGCCAAGCGAATCAAGCTCCTCAACCAAAAAGACAAAGAAGTAGCAGAGGCCCTATGCCCCATGCGCTTCCCAATATACACCACAAAAAGAGATGTAGACTGTCTGAAATCCTTTGTAGCCTAAAGATAAAACTTCAAGGCACGAACCACATCCAGGTTATGAAGTAACCTCTCCTTTGAAGAAGAAGGGTTAGGACACAAAGA
Organism: Bombina bombina; assembly: GCF_027579735.1. Lineage (NCBI taxonomy): Eukaryota > Metazoa > Chordata > Amphibia > Anura > Bombinatoridae > Bombina > Bombina bombina. Next base: position 271,542,336 of record NC_069503.1, read on the forward strand.
AGACACAACTATTTCATGATTGATGTTACGGTTAGACACCACCTTGGGGAGAAACCCAAACCCAGAGCGAAGTACAGCCTTATCCGCATGAAACACCAGATAAGGAGGATCACATTGCAAGGCAGCTAGTTCAGATACTCTGTATGCCGAAGAAATAGTCAACAGGAATAGAACCTTCCAAGACAGAATCTTAATGTCTATGGAATGCATAGGTTCAAATGGAACCCTCTGCAAAACCTTAAGGACTAAGTTTAAGCTCCAAGGAGGAGCCGACTGTCTAAAGACAGGCCTGATTCTAGACAGAGCCTGAACAAAAGATTGAATGTCAGGGAGCTCAGCGAGTCTCCTATGCAACAAAACTGATAATGCCGAAATCTGTCCCTTTAAGGAACTAGCGGCAAGACCCTTCTCCAAACCATCTTGGAGAAAGGACAGAATCCTGGATATCCTCACCTTATGCCAAGGATATCCATGCTTCTCACACCAGGAAAAGTCCTCCACACCTTATGGTAGATGCGACGAGTGACTGGCTTCCTTGCCTGAATTAGAGTATCAATCACACTTTCCGAAAAGCCTCTCTTGGCTAAGACTAGGCGTTCAATCTCCACGCAGTCAGCCTCAGAGAATCTAGATTGCGATGTTGAAAGGGCCCCTGTGACAGCAGATCCCTACGACAGGGTAACCTCCACGGCGGAGAGGATGACATCCCCACCAGATCCGCAAACCAAGTCCTCCGAGGCCACGAAGGAGCAATCAGAATGGCCGGGACCCGCTCCTGTTTGATGCGTGCCACTACGCGAGGTAGAAGTGTTAACGGTGGAAAAATGTAAGCTAGGCTTGATCACCAAGGAACCGCTAAGGCATCTATCAGCTCCGCCTGGGGATCCCTGGACCTCAATCCGTATTGAGGTACCTTACAATTGAGTCTGGACGCCATGAGCTCTATCTCCAACTGTGACAAATCTCTGCAAAAACCTCTGGAGACTTCCCCGGATGGAATGATTGTCTGCTGAGAAAGTCCGCTTCCCAGTTGTCCACACCTGGAATGTGAATCGCTGAGAGCAAGCAGTTGTGGGATTCCTCGCACTTCAGAATCCGAGACACCTCCCTCATCGCGAGGAAGCTCCTCGTACCCCCCTAGTATGTCGTCCAGGTAAGGCTCCACCGCAATGCCCCTGGATCTGGCCACTGCAAGCAGCACCCCCAGAACCTGAAGACTCTCGGGCCGTCGCTAGACCAAAAGGAAGGGCCACAAACTGGAAGTGTTGGTCCAGAAATGCAAATCTTAGGAACCTGAAGTTGTCCCTGTGGATTGGCACATGAAGGTTGGCGTCCTTCAAGTCTATAGTCATGAACTGTCCCCCTCTTGAACTAGGGGCAGAATAGATCTGAACGCTTCCATTTTGAACGATGGAACACTCAGAAACTTGTAAACACTTTAGGTCCAGAATTGTGCGGAACGTGCCTTCCTTCCTTTGAACCACAAAAAGGTTGGAATAGTACCCTAGACCCCTTTTCTGCTAGGGGTACTGGTACAATAACCCCGAGAGAGGCAAGATCCCTCACAAACTCTAGAAAGGCCTCTCTCTGGTCTTGAAGATAGGTTTGACAGGAGGAATCTGCCCTCGGGCAGATGGGATCTGAACCCTATCCTGTAACCCTGGGAGACCACCTCTAGAACCCAAGGGTCCTGAACGTCCTGCAACCATGTGTCTGAGAATAGAGATAATCTGCCACCTACGTGACCCAGAGACCGATCGGGGGACGCCCCTTCATGCTGATTTCGTCTCGGCGGCTTCTTGCTCTGCTTAGACTTATTCCAAGATTGAGCAGGCTTCCAAGATCCCTTGGACTGGTCCGATTTTGCGGTGGGTTGCTGGCGCTGGGCCTTATCCGCACGAAAGGGACGAAAAGTAGATCCTTTAGGCTTAGCCTTCTTATCCCGCAGTAGGAAGGCTCCCTTGCCTCCCGTAACCGTGGATATAATCAAATCCAATCCTGGACTGAACAGGATGTTTCCTTGAAAAGGCAGGGACAACAGCCTCGCCTTAGAGGTCATATCCGCAGACCAAAATTTTAGCCACAGGGCCCTGGGCGCTAAAACAGAAAAACCTGACACCTTAGTATTCAGGCTAATAATTTGCATATTGGCATCACAGATGAAAGCATTGGAGATCTTCAGCGCCTTACTCTTTTCCTATATCACGTCGATGGATGTGTCTCCCTCGACCATTTCACACAAGGATTCACACCAATATGTTGCAGCTCCAGCGACCGCCGCTGCTAGCTGAAAAACAAACCCTGTGTGCTGAAACATCTTTCTCAACATGTTTCCCAGCTTTTTATCCATGGGTTCTTTAAACAACTAACTATCCTCAAGGGGAATAGTCGTCTTCAAGGGGAATAGTCGTAGAGATAGCCCCATCCACCTTATGGATGGTCCCCCACAGCTCGAGCTGAGAGTCCGGAACAGGGAACAGTTTTTTAAAGGAAGAAGGGGAAATGGAAGAAGAAGGGGAAATGGAAGAAGAAGGGGAAATGGAAGAAGAAGGGGAAATGGAAGAAGAAGGGGAAAAGGAAGAACCTAATTGCTCCCATTCGTTCTCAATAATATTAGCCATCTTAACGGGAACAGGGAAAACATAATTTATGTAAGAACTTACCTGATAAATTCATTTCTTTCATATTGGCAAGAGTCCATGAGCTAGTGACGTATGGGATATACAATCCTACCAGGAGGGGCAAAGTATCCCAAACCTCAAAATGCCTATAAATACACCGCTCACCCACAATTCAGTTTAACGAATAGCCAAGAAGTGGGGTGATAAAGAAAGGAGTAAAAAGCATCAACAAAGAAATTTGGAAATAATTGTGCTTTATACAAAAAAATCATAACCACCATAAAAAAAGCGTGTGCCTCATGGACTCTTGCCAATATGAAAGAAACTAATTTATCAGGTAAGTTCTTACATAAATTATGTTTTCTTTCATGTAATTGGCAAAAGTCCATGAGCTAGTGACGTATGGGATAGCAATACCCAAGATGTGGAACTCCATGCAAGAGTCACGAGGGAGGGACAAAATAAAAACAGCCATTTGCTGAAAAAAATTAATCCACAACCCAAATAAGATTATTCTCAAAAATAAAAACTTAAATCATAAGCAGAAGAATCAAACTGAAACAGCTGCCTGAAGAACCTTCCTACCAAAAACTGCTTCCGAAGAAGTAAATACATCAAAATAGTAGACTTTAGTAAATGTATGCAAAGAAGACCAAGTTGCTGCTTTGCAAATCTGATCAACTGAAGCTTCATTCTTAAAAGCCCAAGAAGTGGAAACTGATCTAGTAGAATGAGCTGTAATTCTCTGAGGCGGGGCTTTACCTGACTCCAAATAAGCTTGATGAATCAAAAGCTTTAACCATGATGCCAAAGAAATGTCAGAAGCCATCTGACCTTTCCTGGAACCAGAAAAGATAACAAATAGACTAGAAGTCTTCCTGAAATCTTTAGTGGCTTCAACATAATATTTCAGAGCTCTAACCACATCCAAAGAATGTAAAGATCTCTCCAAAGAATTTTTAGGATTAGGACATAAAGAAGGGACAACAATATCTCTATTAATGTTGTTAGAATTCACAACCTTAGGTAAGAATTTAAATGAAGTCCGCAAAACTGCCTTATCCTGATGAAAAATCAGAAAAGGAGAATCACAAGAAAGAACAGATAATTCAGAAACTCTTCTAGCAGAAGAGATGGCCAAAACGAACAACACTTTCCAAGAAAGTAGTTTAATGTCCAAAGAATGCATAGGCTCAAATTGAGGAGCCTGTAAGCGTTCAAAACCAAATTAAGACTCCAAGGAAGAGAGATTGATTTAATGACAGGCTTGATACGAACCAAAGCCTGAACAAAACAATGAATATCAGGGAGTTTAGCAATTTTCCTGTGGAATAAAACAGAAAGAGCAGATATTTGTCCTTTCAATGAACTTGCAGACAAACCTTTATCCAAACCATCCTGAAGAAACTGTAAAATTCTAGGAATTCTAAAAGACTGCCAAGAGAATTTATGAGATCACCATGAAATGTAAGTCTTCCAAACTCTATAATAAATCTTTCTAGAAACAGATTTATGAGCCTTCAACATAGTATTAAAGGGACAGTCTAGTCCAAAAAAAAACTTTTATGATTCAGATAGGGCATGTAATTTTAAACAATTTTCCAATTTACTTTTATCACCAATTTTTTCTTTGTTCTCTTGGTATTTAGTTGAAAGCTTAACCTAGGAGGTTCATATGCTAATTTCTTAGACCTTGAAGGCTGCCTCTTAAGAATGCATTTTAACAGGTTTTTCACCACTAGAGGGTGTTAGTTCATGTGTTTCATATAGATAACACTGTGCTCATGAACGTGAAGTTACCTGGGAGCCATCACTGATTGGCTAAACTGCAAGTCTGTCAAAAGAACTGAAATAAAGGGGCAGTCTGCAGAGGCTTAGATACAAGATAATCACAGAGGTAAAAAGTGTATTTATATAACTGTGTTGGTTATGCAAAACTAGGGAATGGGTAATAAAGGGATTATCTATCTTTTAAAACAATAACAATTCTGGTGTAAACTGTCCCTTTAATCACCGAGTCAGAGAAACCTCTATGACTAAGCGTTCAATTTCCATACCTTCAAATTTAATGATTTGAGATCCTGATGGAAAACCGGACATGGTCTTAATGGAAGTGGCCAAGGTTGGCAACTGGACATCTGAACAAGATCCGCATACCAAAACCTGTGAGACCATGCTGGAGCCACCAGCAGCACAAATGATTGCTCCATGATGATTTTGGAGATCACTCTTGAAAGAAGAACTAGAGGTGGGAAAATATAAGCAGGTTGATATCACGGAAGTGTCAACGCATCCACTACTTCCGCCTGAGGATCCCTGGACCTGGACAGGTACCTGGGAAGTTTCTTGTTTAGATGAGATGCCATCAGATCTATTTCTGGAAGCCCCCACATCTGAACAATTTAAGAAAACACATCTGGGTGGAGAGACCATTCTCCCGGATGTAAAGTCTGACGACTGAGATAATCCGCTTCCCAATTGTCTATACCTGGGAAATGAACCACAGAAATCAGACAGGAGCTGGATTCCGCACAAAGTATCCAAGATACTTCTATCATAGCTTGAGCACTGCGAGTCCCACCCTGATGATTGACATATGCCACAGTTGTGATATTGTCTGTCTGAAAACAAATGAACGGTTCTCTCTTCAACAGAGGCCAAAACTGAAGAGCCCTGAGAATTGCACAGAGTTCCAAAATATTTATTGGTAATCTCGCCTCTTGAGATTTCCAAACCCCTTGTGCTGTCAGAGATCCCCAAACAGCTCCCCAACCTGAAAGACTCGCATCTGTTGTGATCACAGTCCAGGTTGGACGAACGAAAGAGGCCCCTAGAATTATACGATGGTGATCTAACCACCAAGTCAGTGAAAGTCGAACATTGGGATTTAAGGATATTAATTGTGATATCCTTGTATAATCCCTGCACCATTGGTTCAGCATACAAAGCTGGAGAGGTCTCATATGAAAACGAGCAAAGGGGATCGCATCCGATGCTGCAGTCATGAGACCTAAAACTTCCATGCACATAGCTACTGAAGGGAATGACTGAGACTGAAGGTTCCGACAGGCTGCAACCAATTTCAAATGTCTCTTGTCTGTTAGATTCAGTGTCCATTACTTTGTCTCTATCTGGAAACCTAAAAAGGTTACCTATGTCTGAGGAATCAAAGAATTTTTTTTCTTTTTTTGGTAAATTGATTCTCCAACCATGTCTTTGAAGAAACAACACTAGTTGATTTGTGTGAGATTCTGCAGAACGTAAAGACTGAGCGAGTACCAAGATATCGTCCAAATAAGGAAACACCGCAATACCTTTGAAAAGATTCTTGGAGCTGTCGCAAGGCCAAAAGGAAGAGCAACAAATTGGTAACGCTTGTCTAGAAAAGAGAATCTCAGGAACTGATAGCGATCCGGATGAATCGGAATATAAAGATATGCATCCTGTAAGTCTATTGTGGACATATAATGCCCTTGCTGAACAAAAGGCAGAATAGTCCTTATAGTCACCATCTTGAAAGTTGGTACTCTTACATATCGATTCAAAATCTTTAGATCCAAAACTGGTCTGAATGAATTTTCTTTCTTTGGGACAATGAATAGATTTGAATAAAAAAAACCCAGACCCTGTTCCTGAAACGGAACTGGCATGATTACCCCTGATAACTCCAGGTGTGAAACACACTTCAGGAAGGCCTGAGCCTTTACTGGATTCACTGGATTGCGTGAGAGAAAAAATCTTCTCACAGGTGGTCTTACTCTGAATCCTATTCTGTACCCCTGAGAGACAATACTCTGAATCCAATGATTTTGGACCGAATTGATCCAAACATCTTTGAAAAATTTTAATCTGCCCCCTACCAGCTGAGCTGGAATGAGGGCCGCACCTTCATGCGGACTTGGGGGCTGGCTTTGATCTCTTAAATGGCTTGGATTTATTCCAATTTGAGGAAGGCTTCCAATTGGAAACAGATTCCTTTGGGGAAGGATTACATTTCTGTTCCTTATGTCAAAAGGAACAAAAACGGTTAGATTTACCCTTAGGTTTTTTTATCTGGAAAAACCTCTGGAATAACCACAGGTTTATAAACAGAATTTAAACGTTTACTAGTTTTAATATCAAGAGGACTAGTTTCTTCCATATCTAATGTAATCAACACTTCTTTTAATAAAGAATGAATATATTCCATTCTAAATAAGAGGATTTTTCAGTGTCAATATCTGAGGCAGGATCTTCTGAATCAGATAGATCCTCATCAGAGAAAGATAAATCAGTATGTTGCCGGTCATTTGAAACTTCAACTCTATGAGAAGTTTTAAAAGACCTTTTACGTTTATTAGAAGGCAGAATGGCAGACAAAGCCTTCTGAATAGAATCAGAAATAAATTCTTTTAAATTTGCAGGTATATCTTGTGCATTAGATGTTGAGGGAACAGCAACAGGTAATGAACTACTACTGATGGATACATTTTCTGCATGTAAAAGTTTATCATGACAACTATTACAAACAGCTGAAGTATAATCTCCACAAGTTTACAACAAATGCACTTAGCTTTGGTAGAACTGTTATCATCAGGCAGCAGGGATCCAACAGTGAATTCTGAGACAGGATCAGATTGAGACATCTTGCAAATGTAAGAGAAAAAAACATATAAAGCAAAATTATCAATTTCCTTATATGGCAGTTTCAGGAATGGGAAAAAAACGGAAACAGCAAAGCCCTCTGACATAGAAAAAGGCAAGAGGCAAATAGGAATGGGGTGTTAAATAATGAAAATATTTGGCGGCAAGTATGACGCACAAAAGAAAATATTTTTTGGCGCCAAAAACGTCTGAAACGACACACTCGCGTCATAGATGACGCAACCTTGTGAAGGACTCGGCATCAACTAAGACGCCGGAAATGACGAATATGCGTCAACGAACGTAACTTTGCGCCAAAAAAACTTGCGCCAAGAATGACCTAATAAACTTTGGCATTTTGCGTCCTCGCGAGCCTAATTCTGCCTGCAAATTTAAAAGACAGTCAATTTGAAAAAGAGAGAATACCCCAGGTAAGAAATAAATTTTCATAAAAAAGCATTTCCCAGATATGAAACTGACAGTCTGCAAAAATGAAATATACTGAAAACCTGAATCATGCCAAATATAAGTACAATACATATATTTAGAACTTATAAATACATAAAGTGCCAAACCATTGCTGAGTGTCTTAAGTAATGAAAACATACTTACCAAGAGACACCCCATCCACATATAGCAGATAGCCAAACCAGTACTGAAACGGTTATCAGTAGAGGTAATGGAATATGAGAGTATATCGTCGATCTGCAAAGGGAGGTAGGAGATGACCGATAACAGAGAACCTATGAAATAGATCCCCGTGAGGAAAACCATTGCATTCAATAGGTGATACTCCCTTCACATCCCTCTGACATTCACTGTACTCTGAGAGGAATCGGGCTTTAAAAAAATGCTGAGAAGAGCATATCAACGTAGAAATCTTAGCACAAACTTACTTCACAACCTCCATAGGAGGCAAAGTTTGTAAAACTGAATTGTGGGTGTGGTTAGGGGTGTATTTATAGGCATTTTGAGGTTTGGGAACTTTGCCCCTCCTGGTAGGATTGTATATTCCATACGTCACTAGCTCATGGACTCTTGCCAATTACATGAAGAAAGACTGAGGTACTACCATGTCCTCTTATACCTTGTCAAGCTTAGGAATCGCAGGTACCTCCAGTATCTTAGGTTCCGGAAACTCCAGAGTAGCAAGCACCTGCCGAAGCAGAAAGCGCAAATTCTCCATCCTAAACCTATAACCAGGCTCCTTCGCCGCCGGAGGCTTAGATGACACGGACTCCAACCCAGAAGGCGCCTCAATTGAAGAATCGGAGTGGGCCTCGTCATCGAATAGAGCCTCTGGATCTTTCATCGGCGAGGACAAACCCTGGGCCTGGCCGCTATGATAAACCCTACGCTTGCGCTTAGCAGAACATGGTAAGGCACGGATCACTTTTGAAACCGCCAATTCCAGTTGGTCCGCAAAGTCTGACGGCCAACAAATCTCTCCCGAAAGATTAACAGTTGGACCCCGGGGCGCTGCATGTGCAATCAGAGATGAATGTAGGGAACGCACCTCCCAGGATGAAGAACCCTCAGAGGTGGACGGCTCAGTAGTACTAGACATCCGTTTACATTTAGATGTTGTAACTTTATCAAGGCATGTGGAACATAGTTGAGCAGGCTGATCTACCAGAACCTCCTCACAATAAACACAGGAATGAGACTTTATTAAGGAAGAAGAGCCTTCCAACGCTTGCTCGCTTGGTTAGACTAACTTTATTAAAAAGGCACCTTTATACCACCAATGGCCGGCGCACTCACCACCCCCTAGGACCCGGACTACAGAAACCGCTACGTCTCCTGCACCACAGATCAACAGGAAGGATAGATAGCCACACCCAGTCACATGGAATGCCTGGCAGGACCGCCCCTGCACTAGGGAAAAACGCGCCAAAAAATGGCAGCGCCAGTTTGGCAATGGGTGGAACTTTTAGTTTACTTGCGTAGAGCCTCATCTTGCACATAACCCAGCAATGACACAATAAACAATATCATGTATAAATCCCCCTTCCAGGAATATTAACCCTTAATTCTGTAAAGATAAAAAGGCGCCACACTGTGACCCTGTCTTCAATGTTATCATTATTAAAAAAAAATGAAACGATCTTACCAAAATCTACGCCGTGGAACAGGAACACAGCCCTTCAAGTGTGACAGGTTGTTAGACTCGCTCCTGACATGGACTTGAGTGAAGTAAGCAGCCAACGAAACTTGTCAACGCTGATTGCTTATGGGGCTGTTAATATGAGTCAGGATGGTTTCGCAGAAAGACTCCCTGCATCTCCGGACTCTAACTTTCACCCAGGCTCTCACTGAGAGGCTGACCGGACTACTTAAATCTCCAGTCCCACAGCGAAGAGTACTACCCTCCATAAGAGACTACTCCGAAACTCCGGCACTCCTCTGCCATCCTCCTGTGATGAAAGGCAAAGAATGACTGGGGGATGAGGGAAGTGGGGGAGGTATTTAAGCCTTTGGCTAGGGTGTGTCTGCCTCCTCCTGGTGGCCAGATTCTTAATTCCCAATAGTAATGAATGAAGCCGTGGATTATCCTTCCCTTTAGATTGAAAAGATATACAAGTTTGAACCTCCAGGGCACTGCTAGTGCATCTATTAGATCCACTTGGGGATCCATCGACCTTAACACTTACCTGGGTGAATTGGTATTGAGAAAGGACGCCATGAGCTCTATCTCCGGCATCCCCCACTTGCTGCATATCTCTGCAAACACCTCGGGATGGAGAGACCATTCCCCGGGATGGAAGGATTGCATGCTGAGAAAATCCGCCTCAGATTCCTCTGGAACCTCTAACGTAGACAGAATCTCCCTTAATAAAAAACGCAAGTGCTCAATTTTAAATCTTAATGACGGTTCCTCCACAGCAGGCGGCTTAGACGCTAAGGACTCCGACCCAGAAAGTTCACCCTCTGAAGCTACAAAGGTTAACTCATCGGATAACTGGGACACAATAGCTAAATCCAATAAATATTTAGACGACTCCGGGTCAGGGGAGCTATGTTTAACCTCTCTCGTGTTTGTTAGAGCGAGGTAATGCACTGAGGGCCGCAGACACCGCCGTTTGTAACTGTGCTGCAAAGTCCGCAGGAAGAAGGCCCCCTCCGGAAGGAGGTTTAGATGTGCTACTGGAAACTGCATGTGAAGTGAATATTGTAGCAAGGGTAGTAATCTCATGGGACGCCGAGTCCTGAGAGGTAGACTCCCTTCTTAGACTTTATAACAGTGTTAAGGCAACATAATTGAGTGGGAGGGAAAACCACGGCCTCCTCACAATATAAAGAGGTATGATTTAGTACAGAAGGAGTACCTTCTAACATGTCCTCCATAGCTCAGGTTATACCCACAGGAGGACACAAATAAACATTTTTTATTATAGAAAACTGCACCTTTATACCCCCAATGGCTGGGGAACTCACCACCTCCTAGACCCAGATAGTTAACAGGGGAAACGCTCTCCTGGTTCAAGTCTCAGCCGGAATAGAGGAAATGAACATAGAACACACCAAGTAACATGGAGTGCAAGACAGCACTTCCCCTGTTATTACAAGTACAGCAAGTAATAGGAGCTGTGCAACACTTTCAAAAACGAAAGTGAAACTTAAAAGTGAAACAGGTTTGTTCCAGCCAAAAACACACAGTCAATCAGCCCAGGAATAAATCACACAAAGCAGCATGTAAAGAATTAATACAGTGATTAATTAACCCCCTTCAGAGGATATTAACCCTGGATCCTACCAAGGTATAAAGGAGCCACACTGTGACCCTGTTATAGCGTTTTATGGGTAAAATTTGAAAGAATCATACCTCCAGGATCCATTCTGTGGAACAGAACACAGCCTCTCAAGTGTGACAGTCTTATAGCAGCACTCCTGACATGGACTTGAGTGAGAGAAAGCAGGCAGTGAAACTCGTCAACACTGATTGCTTAGGAGCTGTTAGCAGTAGTCTGAATGGTTTCTCAGAAAAACTTTTCCTGCATCACTGAGAGGTTGACATGACTACTTAAAACTCCAGTCCTATCTCAAAGGGCAGATACCCTTTTTCAGGACTCTCCAAATCTTCTGACACTTCTCTGCCACCTCCTAACGTGACGAAAGGCAAAGAATGACTGGGGTAGTGAGGAAGTGGAAGGGATATTTAAGCCTTTGGCTGGGGTGTCTTTGCCTTCTCCTGGTGGCCAGGTGTTATATTTCCCAGCAGGAATGAAGCTGTGGACTCTCCCTATCTTAGGAAGGAAAAAGTATGCAGAGAGGACCAAGTAGCCGCCTTACAGATTTGTTCCATAGATGTTTCGTTCTTAAAAGCCAAAAGAAGAAGAGACAGCATGGGTAGAGTGAGCAGTAAACCTCTCAGGAGGCTGCTGGCCAGCTCCCTAATAAGCCAAACGAATGATACTCCTCAGCCAAAAGGAAAGAGTAGTTGCAGTGGCTTTTTAACGCTTGTGCCTACCGGCGTAGGCTACAAACAAGGAAGAAGATTGCCTGAAATCCTTGCAAGCCTGGTGATAGATTTTTTTTTTGGGGGGGGGGGGGTTTCAAATAAGCTTTAATGAGCCATGTCAACATTACAACAGAAGTCAAAGATACATGGTCTCTTACGGTACCTTAGAGATGTAAGAAGCAATACAAACAATAGACCTGAAGAAGCATGGCATATACATAAGCATATATTTATAGTTGGTGTGTGGTATGAACTAAGATATAAACAGGAAGGTATTATCAAGCAAGGTAGGGTATGTCAATAGTTATATAGCTATAAAAAAAAGGCTTGTGAATAAGGTTAAGGATCAAAAAATATAAAATAAGATGTGTCTGATCGGGAAAATGGGACAAACAAAAAAAAAAAAAAAAAAAAAAAAAGGGAGGAGGGTGGTTTTGTATAGTGGTGATAGAACTTTAAAGTGAATGTAAACGTTCAGCAAATAGTGCCCGGTTTTTGAAGATACTATTAAAAACAGGGGCACTTTCATTGATTAAAGTTAACATTGCACCCTATTTATAGAAATACTTACCCTTTACTTCTCCGAAGCCGGATCGCCGATCCCCCGCCTCAGTTCCTCTGTACTTACATCAGAAATGACGAAGCCAGCTTCCTCCAATCTTGGCTTTGCCCCCAGAGCGTCCATCTCATGATGCCCTGCTGTGTTTGGAGGAAGCCGGTTTTGTCATTGCTGTGTAAGTACAGCAGGAAAAAGCAGGCGGGGGGGTCGGCGATCTGGCTTTGGAGAAGTAAAAGGCAAGGATTTTTACAAATATATATATAGTAAAAGAAAGACTTGCACTCACTGGCACCTTTCAAAAAAATCTTTACTGTGATGTTACGTTTCGGGGATAATGTATCCCCTTCCTCAGACAAGTGATACAAAGTGAAATACATATATAAGCAAACAAAGCATAACCCCACCCCCTAATTAGACAAAAAAAAAGCCAAAACGGTTACTATGGTGACCACTATGTCACATTATCAACAATAGTGCAGTGAACATTAGCATTTTTCATGAACAGGCTATCTGAGCCTATATTATATGAACCACTATGGACCACCATGCGAGACTCACAAAGGCATACAGACGGCTCCTGCAGCGACGCGGCTCTGAACAGAGACCCAGAAATGTCCGATACGTCACATGCAAGGCAACAGCCTATCGCATCACTGCTGTCATGTTGCCATAACGACACTCGCAAAGCGGTACACAGAATGCACCCGAACGGCACTGAAAGGATACTAGTTGATCACATTAACCACTACACTCCAATCTATGTATAACAAAGGTTAGGCAGTAAGAAGTTAGCAGAGCACTCAGTTCACCAAAAGGGGGAAAAAGGGGAGAGGGGGAATTTGTGGTGGGTTTTCCACCGACTTGCTAACTGTGAACACACTAAATCCTGACAATCCCTCCAATTAGATGTTAAATGAGCATCATTAGTCAACTATGTATGACAAACAAAAGGGGGACATACTAACTGAAAAACCCACTAACTGTACAATTAAAAATCCTAGTGGACCTCAATTAGATCAGTATGCCATCACAAAAGCCATCTATAACTATCCGAGTAACCAGTTGCACACTATAATCAAAGAAACTGAGAGAGGAGCCCAAAGAGCATGAACCATTTAGTCTATCCACCAAAATTCACTCAGAGTCTAACTGCAATGTTAACACCCCCCCAAAGAGGCATGGCAACTAAGTGCCACCCATCAAGATCGTATGTATGTATGTATATGTATATATATATATATATATATATATATATATATATATATATATATATATATATATATATATATATATATATATATATATATAAAAAAATAAAAAATAAATAAAGGAGTATAAAATCAAAAAAGACAATCTGTCCAAAAAGAAAGTTTTCTTCAAAAGATTAGAAAAAGATCGAGACATCATAATTCGGGAAGCAGATAAAGGTGCTGGAATTGTGCTTCAAGATAGAATGGACTATCTAAAAGAGGCAAAAAACAATTTATGTAAGAACTTACCTAATAAATTAATTTCTTTTATATTGGCAAGAGTCCATGAGCTAGTGACGTATGGGATATACAATCCTACCAGGAGGGGCAAAGTTTCCCAAACCTCAATATGCCTATAAATACACCCCTCACCCACAATTCAGTTTAACGAATAGCCAAGAAGTGGGGTGATAAAGAAAGGAGTAAAAAGCATCAACAAAGGAATTTGGAAATAATTGTGCTTTATACAAAAAATCATAACCACAACAAAAAGGGTGGGCCTCGTGGACTCTTGCCAATATGAAAGAAATGAATCAGGTAAGTTCTTACATAAATTATGTTTTCTTTCATGTAATTGGCAAGAGTCCATGAGCTAGTGACGTATGGGATAGCAATACACAAGATGTGGAACTCCACGCAAGAGTCACTAGAGAGGGAGGGATAAAAATAAAAACAGCCATTTTTCGCTGAAAAATAATCCACAACCCAAAATATAAGTTAATTCTCATTAAATGAAAAAACTTAAAACATAAGCAGAGGAATCAAACTGAAACAGCTGCCTAAAAAACTTTTCTACCCAAAACCTGCTTCCGAAGAAGCAAATACATCAAAATGATAGAATTTAGTAAATGTATGCAAAGAAGACCAAGTTGCTGCTTTGCAAATCTGATCAACTGAAGCTTCATTTTTAAAAGATCTAGTAGAATGAGCTGTAATTCTCTGAGGCAGGATTTTACCTGACTCCAAATAAGCTTGATGAATCAAAAGCTTTAACCACGATGCCAAAGAAACGGCAGAAGCCTTCTGACCTTTCCTGGAACCAGAAAAGCTAACAAATAAACTTTAGTAGCTTCAACATAATATTTAAGAGCTCTTACCACATCCAAAGAATGTAAAGATCTCTCCAATGAATTCTTGGGATTAGGACACAAAGAAGGGACAACAATTTCTCTATTAACGTTGTTAGAATTCATAACCTTAGGTAAGAATTTAAATGAAGTCCGCAAAACTACCTTATCCTGATGAAAAATCAGAAATGTTGATTCACAAGAGAGCAGATAATTCAGAAACTCTTTTAGCAGAAGAGATGGCCAAAAGGAACAACACTTTCCAAGAAAGTAGTTTAATGTCTAAAGAATGCATAGGCTCAAATGGAGGAGCCTGTAAAGCCTTTAAAACCAAATTAAGACTCCAAGGAGGAGAGATTGATTTAATGACAGGCTTGATACGAACCAAAGCCTGTATAAAACAGTAAATATCAGGAAGTTTAGCAATTTTACTGTGGAATAAAACAGAAAGAGCAGAGATTTGTCCTTTCAAGGAACTTGCAGACAAACCTTTATCCAAACCATCCTGAAGAAACTGTAAAATTCTAGGAATTCCAAAAGAATGCCAAGAAAATTTATGAGAAGAACACCATGAAATGTAAGTCTTCCAAACTCGATAATAAATCTTTCTAGAAACAGATTTATGAGCCAATAACATAGTATTAATCACTGAGTCAGAGAAACCTCTATGACTAAGCATTAAGCGTTCAATTTCCATACCTTCAAATTTAATGATTTGAGATCCTGATGGAAAAACGGACCTTGCGATAGAAGGTCTGGCCTTAAAGGAAGTGGCCAAGGTTGGCAACTGGACATCCGAACAAGATCCGCATACCAATACCTGTGAGGTCATTCTGGAGCCACCAGCAGCACAAACGATCGCTCCATGATGATTTTGGAGATCACTCTTGGAAGAAGAGCTAGAGGTGGGAATATATAAGCAGGATGATAACACCAAGGAAGTGTCAACGCATCCACTGCTTCCGCCTGAGGATCCCTGGACCTGGACAGGTACCTGGGAAATTTCTTGTTTAGATGAGATGCCATCAGATCAATTTCTGGAAGGCCCCACATCTGAACAATTTGAGAAAAACACATCTGGGTGGAGAGACCATTCTCCCGGATGTAAAGTCTGACGACTGAGATAATCCGCTTCCCAATTGTCTTAACTTGGGATATGAACCGCTGAAATTAGACAGGAGATGGATTCCGCCCAAACAAGTATCCGGGATACTTCTTTCATAGCTTGAGGACTGTGAGTCCCACCCTGATGATTGTCATATGCCACAGTGTTGATATTGTCTGTCTGAAAACAAATGAACGGTTCTCTCCTCAACAGAGGCCAAAATTAAAGAGCCCTGAGAATCGCACGGAGTTCTAAAATATTTATTGGTATTCTCGCCTCTTGAGATTTCCAAACCCCTTGTGCTGTCAGAGATCCCCAAACAGCCCCCCAACCTGAAAGACTTGCATCTGTTGTGATCACAGTCCAGGTTGGACGAACAAAAGAGGACCCTAGAATCATACGATAGTGATTTAACCACCAAGTCAGAGAGAGTGGAACATTGGGATTTAAGGATATTAATTGTGATATCTTTGTATAATCCCTGCACCATTGGTTCAGCATACAAAGCTGGAGAGGTCTCATGTGAAAACGAGCAAAGGGGATCGCGTCCGATGCTGCAGTCATGAGACCTAAAACTTCCATGCACATAGCTACTGAAGGGAATGATTGAGATTGAAGGTTCCGACAAGCTGAAACCAATTTTAATCGTCTCTTGTCCGTTAGGGACAGAATTATGGACACTGGGTCTATCTGGAAACCTAAAAAGGTTACCCTTGTCTGAGGAATCAAAAATATTTTTAGTAACTTGATCCTCCAACCATGTCTTAGAAGAAACAACACTAGTTGATTTGTGTGAGATTATGCAGAACGTAAAGACTGAGCAAGTACCAAGATATCGTCCAAATAAGTAAACAACGCAATACCCAGCTCTCTGATTACAGAGAGAAGGGCACAGAGAACCTTTGAAAAGATTCTTGGAGCTGTCACTATACCAAAAGGAAGAGCAACAAATTGGTAATGCTTGTCTAGAAAAGAGAATCTCAGGAACTGATAGTGATCTGGATGAATCGGAATATGAAGATATGCATCCTGTAAGTCTATTGTGGACATATAATGTCCTTGCTGAACAAAAGGCAGAATAGTCCTTATAGTCACCATCTTGAAAGTTGGTACTCTTACATATCAATTCAAAATCTTTAGATCCAAAACTGGTCTGAATGAATTTTCCTTCTTTGGGACAATGAATAGATTTGAATAAAACCCCAAACCCTGTTCCTAAAACGGAACTGGCATTATTACCCGATAACTCCAGGTCTGAAACACACTTCAGGAAAGCCTGAGCCTTTACTGGGTTTGCTGGAATGCGAGAGAGAAAAAATCTTCTCACAGGCGGTCTTACTCTGAATCCTATTATGTACCCCTGAGAGACAATACTCTGAATCCAATGATTTTAGAACGAATTGATCCAAACATCTTTGAAATCTTAATCTGCCCCCCCACCAGCTGAGCTGGAATGAGGGCCGCACCTTCATGCGGACTTGGGGGCTGGCTTTGATCTCTTAAACGGCTTGGATTTATTCCAATTTGAGGAAGGTTTCCAACTGGAAACAGATTCCTTGGGGGAAGGATTAGATTTCTGTTCCTTATTTTGTCGAAAGGAATGAAAACGGTTAGAAGCTTTAGATTTACCCTTAGGTCTTTTATCCTGAGGCAAAAAAACTCCCTTCTCCCAGTGACAGTTGAAATAATTGAATCCAACTGAGAACCAAATAACTTATTACCTTGGAAAGAAAAAGATAGCAATCTGGACTTAAAAGTCATATCAGCATTCCAAGATTTAAGCCACAAAGTTATTCTAGCTAAAATAGCTAAATACATAGATTAAACATCAATTTTGATGATATCAAAAATAGCATCACAGATAAAATGATTAGCATGTTGGAGTAAGCGAACAATGCTTAGACAAATCAGAATCTAATTCTTGTTGCGCTAAATGTTCCAACCAAAAAGTTGATGCAGCTGCAACATCAGCCAAAGAAATTGCAGGCCTGAGTAGATGACCAGCATATAAATAGGCTTTCCTTAGATGGAATTCAAGTTTTCTATCTAAAGGATCCTTAAAAGAAGTACTATCTTCCGTAAGAATAGTAGTACGTTTAGCAAGAGTAGAGATAGCCCCATCAACTTTAGGGATTTTTTCACAAAACTCTAAAGAAACTGCTGGCAAAGGGTACAATTTTTTAAACCTTGAAGGAGGAACAAAAGAAGTACCAGGCCTATTCCATTCCTTAGAAATCATATCTGAAATAGCATCAGGAACTGGAAAAACCTCTGGAATAACCAAAGGTTTATAAACAGAATTTAAACGTTTACTAGTTTTAATATCAAGAGGACTAGTTTCCTCCATATCCAATGTAATCAACACTTCTTTTAACTAAGAACGAATATACTCCATTTTAAACAAAGATTTGTCAGTGTCAAAATCTGAGGCAGGATCTTCTGAACCAGATAAATGTTGAGGGAACAGCAACAGGTAATAAACTACTACTGATGGATACATTTTCTGCATGTAAAAGTTTATCATGACAACTATTACAAACCACAGCTGGAGAAATAACCTCCACAAGTTTACAACAAATGCACTTAGGTTTGGTAGAACCGTTATCCGGCGGCAGAGTTCCAGCAGTGATTTCTGAGACAGGATCAGATTGAGACATCTTGCAAATGTAAGGAAAAAAACAACATATAAACCAAAATGATCAATTTCCTTATATGGCAGTTTCAGGAATGGGAAAAAAATGCAAACAGCATAGCCCTCTGACATAGAGAAAAGGCAGCAAGCATATAGGAATGGGGTCTTAAATAATGAAAATATTTGGCGCCAAATATGACGCACGGCACAAACAGAAAGATATTTTTTGGTGCCAAAAACGTCCGGAAATGACAAACTCGCATCACAGAAGACGCAACCTTGTGACGGACTCGGCGTCATCTAAGACGCCGCAAATGACGAAATTGCGTCAACGAACGTAACTTCACGCCAAAAACGACGCAATAAAGTTTAGCATTTTGCGCCCTCGCAAGCTTATTTCTGCCCGCGAAATGAAAACATAGTCAATTTAAAAAAAAGACTACACCCCAGGTAGGAAATACATTTTTCCTAAAAAAACATTTCCCAGATATGAAACTGACAGTCTGCAAAAAGGAAATATTCTGAAAACCTGAATCATGGCAAATATAAGTACAATATTTATTTTATAAAGTTCTAAATATATGTAAAGTGCCAAACCATAGCTGAGAGTGTCTTAAGTAATGAAAACATACTTACCAAAGACACTCAGCCAAACCAGTACAGAAACGGTTATTAGTAGAGGTAATGGAATATGAGAGTATATCGTCGATCTGAAAAGGGAGGTAGGAGATGACCGATAACAGAGAACCTATGAAATAAATCCCCGTGAGGAAAACCATTGCATTCAATAGGTGATACTCCCTTCACATCCCTCTGACATTCACTGTACTCAGAGGAATCGGGCTTCAAAATGATGAGAAGCTCATATCAAAGTAGAAATCTTAGTACAAACTTACTTCACCAACTCCATAGCAGGCAAAGTTTGTAAAACTGAATTGTGGGTGTGGTGAGGGGTGTACTTTTAGGCATTTTGAGGTTTGGGAAACTTTGCCCCTCCTGGTAGGATTGTATATCCCATACGTCACTAGCTCATGGACTCTTGCCAATTACATGAAAGAAAGAATGCTGTATGATGTTAGCACTTATAAAAAATTTTAAATCTAAATGCCGCCAATTCTTTTGTACAAGAATATAAACATCTACTTGACGCGAAACATCTCAAGGTCTTCAATGAGAACTAATGGAAGTACCTTCAAAATGACACACCAATAACAGCAATTTTTTATCACTTGCCAAAGGTCCATAAAGACATTGTGAATCCTCCGGGAAGGCCAATCGTTTCAGGGATTGGCTCACTTACATCTAAACTCTGAATATATTGATTTCTTCCTCCAGCCTCTAGTACCGGAGCTTAAATCTTTCCTTAGAGACACACCAGATACTATTGAAAAATTCAGCAATATTAACTGGAATGATGGTTTTCTATGGGCAACAATGGATGTAAGTGCTTTGTACACTAATATCCCACACAAGAAAGGGATACGAGCTATCGAATACTGGTTGAAGAAAGATAATAAGCTACATCAGAATTTACAAAACTTTCTACAGGAATCAATTCGATTTACTCTAGAAAAAAAACTTCATCTTTGAAGATGAATATTTTCTCCAAATTACTGGCACAGCTATGGGGACAAAATTTGCCCCAAGCTATGCCAATCTATCTAGGCCGATGGGAGGAAGAAGTGATATGGCACAATAATAGATATCTCCCCAATATTAAAGCATGGGGGAGATACATAGACGACATCTTCATTTGGGATGGAAGTGAAAGTCAACTGGACGATTTCGTCAAAGAATTAAATACAAATGACTTCAACCTATCTTTTACAGGGAAGAAGAATAGTTTAGAAATAGACTTTCTTGATGTTAAATTTTTCCACGAAGATAACAAAATTCAAACAAAACTATACAAAAAGACCACAGATAGTAATGGATATCTACATGCCAAAAGTGAGCATGATAAAAATTGGATTACCAACATTCCAATGGGACAGTTCCAACATCTCAAAAGGAATTGTTAAAAAAAAGTAAATTTATGCTTACCTGATAAATTAATTTCTTCTATGGTACGACGAGTCCACGGATTCATCCTTTACTTGTGGGATATTATCCTCCTGCTAACAGGAAGTGGCAAAGAGCACCACAGCAGAGCTGTCTATATAGCTCCTCCCTTAGCTCCACCCGTAGTCATTCGACCGAAGGTACAGGAAGAAAAAGAAGAAACTACAAGGTGCAGAGGTGACTAAAGTTTAAAATAAAAAAATATAATCTGTCTTAAAATGACAGGGCGGGCCGTGGACTCGTCGTACCATAGAAGAAATTAATTTATCAGGTAAGCATAAATGTACTTTTCTTCTATAAGGTACGACGAGTCCACAGATTCATCCTTTACTTGTGGGATACAATACCAAAGCTACAGGACACGGATGAACGGGAGGGACAAGACAGATGGTTAAACAGAAGGCACCACTGCTTGAAGAACGTTTCTCCCAAAAATCGCCTCAGAAGAAGCAAAAGTATCAAATTTGTAAAATTTGGAAAAGGTATGAAGCGAAGACCAAGTCGCAGCCTTACAAATCTGTTCAACAGAAGCATCATTTTAAAAAGCCCATGTGGAAGACACCGCTCTAGTAGAGTGAGCTGTAATCCTTTCAGGAGGCTACTGTCCAGCAGTCTCGTATGCCAAACAGATGATGCTTTTAAGCCAAAAAGAAAGAGGTAGCCGTAGCTTTTTGACCTCTACGTTTTCCAGAAGAGACAACAAAGAAGATGTTTGATGCAAATCTTTGTTTGCTTGCAAGTAAAACTTCAAACCATGAACCACGTCCAAGTTGTGCAGCAGACGCTCCTTCTTAGAGGAAGGATTAGGACACAGAGAAGGAACAACAATTTCCTGATTGATATTCCTATTAGTAAAAACCTTAGGAAGGAATCCAGGTTTGGTACGCAAAGCCACCTTATCAGCATGGAAAACAAGATAAGGCGAGTCGCATTGCAATGCAGATAGTTCAGAAACTCTTCGAGCCGAAGAGATGGCAACTAAAAACAGAACTTTCCAAGATAGAAGCTTAATATCTATGGAATGCATAGGTTGAAACAGAACCCCTTGAAGAACTTTAAGAACTAAATTCAAACTCCATGGCGGAGCAACAGGTTTAAACACAGGCTTGATTCTAACTATAGCCTGACAGAACGACTGAACGTCTGGAACATCTGCCAGACGCTTGTGCAGTAGAATTGATAAAGCAGATATTTGTCCCTTTAAGGAACTAGCTGATAGCCCCTTCTCCAATCCTTCTTGGAGAAAGGACAAAATCCTAGGAATCCTGATCTTACTCCATGAGTAGCCTTTGGATTCGCACCAATAAAGATATTTACGCCATATCTTATGATAAATTTTCCTAGTGACAGGCTTTTGAGCCTGAATCAAGGTATCTATGACCGACTCAGAGAAACCCCGCTTGGATAAAATAAAGCGTTCAATCTCCAAGCAGTCAGCCGCAGAGAAACTAGATTTGGATGCTGGAACGGACCTTGAATCAGAAGGTCCTGTCTCAGTGGCAGAGTCCATGGTGGAAGAGATGACATGTCCACCAGGTCTGCATACCAAGTGCTGCGTGGCCACGCAGGTGCTATCAAAATCACTGAAGCTCTCTCCTGTTTGATTCTGGCAATCAAACGAGGAAGGAGAGGAAATGGTGGAAACACATAAGCCAGGTTGAACGACCAGGGTACTGCTAGAGCATCTATCAGTACTGCCTGAGGATCCCTTGACCTGGACCCGTAACAAGGAAATTTGGCGCTCTGACGAGACGCCATCAGATCCAATTCTGGTGTGCCCCATTGCTGAATCAATTGTGCAAACACCTCCGGATGGAGTTTCCACTCCCCCGGATGAAAAGTCTGGTGACTTAGAAAATCCGCTTCCCAGTTCTCCACTCCTGGGATATAGATTGCTGATAGATGGCAAGAGTGAGTCTCTGCCCATCAAATTATTTTGGTAACCTCTATCATCGCTAGAGAACTCTTTGTTCCCCCCTGATGACTGATATATGCTACAGTCGGTATATTGTCCGACTGGAATCTTATGAATCTGGCTGAAGCCAGCTGAGGCCACGCCAGAAGTGCGTTGAATATCGCTCTCCGTTCTAGAATATTTATCGGGAGGAGAGCCTCCTCCTGAGTCCACAAACCCTACGCTTTCAGGGAATTCCAGACTGCACCAATAGGCTGGCGTCCGTCGTCACTATGACCCATGCTGGCCTGCGGAAACACATTCCCTGGGACAGATGATCCTCTGACAACCACCAAAGAAGAGAGTCTCTGGTCTCTTGATCCAGATTTATCTGAGGAGATAAATCTGCATAATCCCCATTCCACTGGCTGAGCATGCATAGTTGCAGTGGTCTGAGATGCAAGCGAGCAAACGGAACTATGTCCATTGCCGCTACCATTAGTCCGATTACCTCCATACACGGAGCCACTGACGGCCGAGGAATGGAATGAAGAGCTCGGCAGATGGTTAAAATCTTTGATTTCCTGACCTCCGTCAGAAAAATTTTCATGTCCACCGAATCTATCAGAGTTCCCAGGAATGGAAATCTTGTGAAAATTCTGGGAGCTGTGGCCAACCCGAAGGGAAGAGCCACAAACTGGTAATGCTTGTCCAGAAAGGCGAACCTGAGGAACTGGTGATGATCTTTGTGGATAGGGATGTGTAGATACGTATCCTTTAAATCCACGGCGGTCATATATTGACCCTCCTGGTTAATTGGTAAAATAGTCTGAATGGTCTCTATCTTGAAGGATGGGACTCTGAGGAATTTGTTTAGGATCTTGAGATCTAAAATTGGTCTGAAGGTTCCCTCTTTTTTTGGCAACCACAAACAGATTGCAGTAGAACCCCTGCCCCTATTCTGTTTTCGGGAACTGGGCAGATCACTCCCATGGTATATAGGTCTTCTACACAGCATAAGAATGCCTCTCTTTTTGTCTGGTTTACAGACAATTGAGAAAGATGGAATCTCCCACTTGGAGGAGAATCTTTGAAATCTAGAAGATACCCCTGGGTTACGATTTCTAAAGCCCAGGAGTCCTGAAAGTCTCTTGCCCAAGCCTGAGCAAAGAGAGAAAGTCTGCCCCCTACTAGATCCGGTCCCGGATCGGGGGTTACCCCTTCATGCTGTCTTGGTGGCAGCAGCGGGCTTCTTGGCCTGTTTACCCTTGTTCCAAGTCTGGTTAGGTTTCCAGACTGACTTGGATTGAGCAAAATTCCCCTCGTGCTTTGCAGCAGGGGAAGAGGTAGTGGGACCACCTTTGAAGTTTCGAAAGGAACGAAAATCATTTTGTTTGGTCCTCATCCTATTTGTCTTATCCCGAGGAAGGGCATGGCCTTTCCCTCCAGTGATGTCTGAAATGATCTCTTTCAGTTCAAGCCCGAATAGGGTCTTACCCTTGAAAGGGATGGCTAAAAGCTTAGATTTTGATGACACATCAGCAGACCAGGACTTAAGCCATAACGCTCTACGCGCTAAAATGGCAAAACCTGGATTCTTTTTCGCTAATTTAGCCAGTTGAAAAGCGGCATCTGTAATGAAAGAATTAGCTAGCTTGAGAGCCCTAATTCTATCCAGAATATCATCTAATGGGGTCTCAACCTGCAGAGCCTCCTCCAGAGCCTCGAACCAAAAAGCAGCTGCAGTAGTTACAGGAACAATGCACGCTATAGGTTGGAGAAGAAAACCCTGATGAACAAATATTTTCTTTAGGAGACCCTCTAATTTTTTATCCATTGGATCTTTGAAAGCACAACTGTCCTCAATAGGTATAGTTGTACGCTTAGCCAGGGTAGAAATAGCTCCCTCCACCTTAGGGACCGTCTGCCACGAGTCCCGCATGGTGTCTGATATGGGAAACATTTTCTTAAAAGTAGGAGGGGGAGCGAACGGAATACCTGGACTATCCCACTCGTTAGTAACAATGTCAGAAATTTATTAGCCGTCATATCTGAGTCTGAGGGAACATCTTTCCTGAATCACAAATCTCTCCCTCATACAGCAAATCCCTCACCCCCAACACAGAACATTGTGAGGGTACATCGGATATGGCTAATAAAGCGTCAGAGGGCTCAGCATTTGTTCTCACACCAGACCTACTGCGCTTCCCCTGCAACCCAGGCAGCTTAGATAAAACCTCTGTGAGGGTAGTATTCATAACTGCGGCCATATCTTGCAGGGTGAAAGAATTAGACGCACTAGAAGTACTTGGCGTCGCTTGTGCGGGCGTTAATGGTTGTTACACTTGGGGAGAATTAGATGGCATAACCTGATTCCCTTCTGACTGAGAATCATCCTGCGACATACTTTTAGTAGCTAAAATATGTTCTTTGCAATTTATTGACCTTTCAGTGCATGAGGGACACATTCTAAGTGGGGGTTCCACAATGGCTTCTAAACATATTGAACAATGACTTTCTTCAATGTCAGACATGTTGAACAGGCTAGTAATGACTACAAGCATGAAAACACTTTATTTAGTGAAAAAAATAATCTTAAAAAAACAGTACTGCGCCTTTAAGAGAAAAAAAGCATACACGTTCTGCAAAACTGCTTTACAATGCACCAAAATTTTAACATTTTTGGAAGCAGACTCAATATGTATAGTTAAGTTTGCCCCACAAGGAAATTTAACATTTAACCCCTTAATGTGCAAACCGGATTGAAATTAGGCCTAAATCCGGAAAAAAAAAATCCCAGCACCTTGCCACAGCCCTGCTGTGGCGCCTACCTGCCCTCAGGGATAGTAAATATGGGGTTAAAGCTTCGATTTGGCCCAAAACATCCACAAGGGCCCTCAGGAGTTGGAGCTTGCTGCGTGAAAACTGCGCACCTGAGGCGCGAAAATAGGCCCCGCCCATCTCACTCGATGTCTCTACAGCCTCAAAGAACCGCACCAGAGTGGTTTAAAACTAGCCATGTGGGTTCTGAGACCCAAAAAATAAGCCAAGTGTACCCTCAATAAAGTTGACCAAAAAACGTTATTGCCCACAAAACATTAACAGCACTCCCAGTTCATAAAACGTTTGCCCACAAACATTCAAAACTCAGTGTCAACCATTTTTGCAATTAGCCCCTTATGCAAGCTTAGTAATGCCCTTCTTATTAGCTCTTAGGATTACTGCTTACCCTTACCCTCATGGGGATACTGTCAGCCTTTCTGAAATACAGTCTCTCCAGAAAAGATGACTGAACATACCTCACTGCTATATAGCATGAAAACGTTCCTCACACTGAAGTTTCCTGCACCCCTCAGCCTCTGTGGGAACTGTACTGGATCTTAGTTACAAATGCTAAGATCATCATCCTCCAGGCAGAAGTCTTCATCCATCTGCTGCCTGAGAGTAATTAGTACACACCAGTACCATTTAAAACAAAAAACTCTTGCTTGAAAAAATTAAAAACTAATATTTTATCACCTCTTTCACTTTACCCTTGCTAGTACTTAGAGTAGGCAAAGAGAATGACTGGGGGGTGGAGCTAAAAGAGGAGCTATATAGACAGCTCTGCTGTGGTGCTCTTTGCCACTTCCTGTTAGCAGGAGGATAATATCCCACAAGTAAAGGATGAATCTGTGGACTCGTCGTACCTTATAGAAGAAAAGAAGATTTTGAGATGGAAGCAAAAAGTCTTAAGAGATTTAAAGCCAGGGGATACAATTCACAAACTTAATGAAGCCCTTAAAAAAGTAAAGAAATTAGATAGAACATCCCTTCTAAATACAGGCAAAAAGAAGAAATCTAACAAGCTAAATGAGAACCAAGATGTGGCAAATTTCATCACTACTTACAATGAGAGTGCCAGAAATTAAGAAAATAAAAAAACACTGGCATATATTAAAAAAGTACAGTTTATTAAACCAAATTACAATAAAGGAACCAAAGATAGTGTTCAGAAAAAAAAGTCTTAAGAACATTCTGGCACCTAGCGAATTAAGGACAGCCTCTGGAGTGGAGACTAATTGGCTAAATAAGGCTGCTATTAGATTTTTAAAATGTAAATCGACGGAATTGCATAGCATGTGTTCATCCCTTTACAAACAACAAACCCACAAAAGACAATTTCTACGGTCACTTATAAACAATATAAAATCAAGTCTGTGCAATTGTCGAACGGAATATGTTGTATATCTCCTGCAATGTGGGTGTGGTCTCCAATATGTAGGGCGGACCACTAGGCCTTACAAAAAGAGACTATTGGAGCACATTAACAATATAGAAGCAGGAGAAAAAAAAACACACAACCTTTCAGCTCATTATAAAGCAAAACATTAACAAAATCCTAAATGCCTTAGAGGCACTATCCTTGAATGCATTCAAAATCTTAAATAAAGATATAGATCTGGCAGCATTTTTTGTCAAAGTATGGCTCACCAATTGATGCACATAACAGTCTCTATCTTATAAAACATAACTCACTAGTACTTTAGTTCTTGTTATTAATATTATCAAAATCATATTATAAATAGTTCTTTCAATACCAATAGTAGGTTCCCTGAATATTAAGCATTTGAATTATAGCCCTATATGGTGTCTCATTTGATTTCTAAATCTATATACTTAAAATTTATCTTAAAGGGACAGTCTACCATAGAATTGTTATTGTTTTAAAAGATAGATAATCCCTTTATTACCCATTCCCCAGTGTTGCACAACTAACACTGTTATATTAATATACTTTTTACCTCTGTGATTTCCTTGTATCTAAGAACCTTCTTCCAGCCCCCTGATCACGACTGACTGTTTATTATCTATTGTCTTGCAGCTTGCATTGTGTTGGGCTAAATCTTAAATAACTCCCTGTGCCTGTACACAGTGTTATCTATATGGCCCACGTGTACTTTTAGTCTCTGTGTTGAAAAGGAATTTAAAAAGCCTGTAATAAGAGGCAGCCCTCAAGAGTTTAGAAATTAGCATATGAGTCTGCCTAGGTTTAGTTTCAACTAAGAATACTAAGAGAAAAAAAGCAAAATTTGATGATAAAAGTAAATTGGAAAGTTGATTAAAATTACATGTCCTATCTGAATAATGAAAGTTTAATTTTGACTAGACTGTCCCTTTAAGGCAACTGGTTTCGCAGTATTTTGCATTACTCTATATTCACTGAGGTTGTGATTTTGTGATTATGTTCCTTCACTATCATGGTCTCTATATATGCAACACATAAACCATGGTATAATACTACAGCTATTTAAAAGTATAGTTCTTTACAACTCTCTTACTCCTAAATAATTATTAAAGAAACTAATCTTATTTTTAAAGATTGGATTAATATGTA
>NC_069503.1:271622128-271681113 GCF_027579735.1 Bombina bombina
TTTATCTGATGGTTCAGACATGTTAACAGGCA
This sequence comes from Bombina bombina, assembly GCF_027579735.1. NCBI lineage: Eukaryota > Metazoa > Chordata > Amphibia > Anura > Bombinatoridae > Bombina > Bombina bombina. Next base: position 271,622,161 of record NC_069503.1, read on the forward strand.
TAAACTTGATAACAAAGCACAAAAAACGTTTTAAAATAAAACCGTTACTGTCACTTTAAATTTCAAACAGAAAACACTTTATTACTGAATATGTGAAAAAGTATGAAGGAATCGTTCAAAATTTACCAAAATTTCACCACAGTGTCTTAAAGCCTTAAAAGTATTGCACACCAAATTTCAGAGCTTTAACCCTTAAAATAACGGAACCGGAGCCGTTTTTAAATTTAACCCCTATACAGTCCCAGCTATAGTCTTTGCTAAGACCCAACCAAGCCCAGAGGGGAATACGATACCAAATGACGCCTTCAATAAGCTTTTTCAGAGATTTTTAGCTCCTCACACATGCATCTGCATGCCTTGCTTTCCAAAAACAACTGCGCATTAGTGGCGCGAAAATGAGGCTCTGCCTATGACTAGAAAAGGCCCCCAGTGAAAAAGGTGTCCAATACAGTGCCTGCCGTTTTTTTAATACAATCCCCAAGATTATAAGAACTATTTATAGTTATAATCCACTAAATATACTTATAAAGTAATCGTTTTTTTTTTTTTTTTTTTTTTTTTTTTTTTTTTTTTTTTTTTTTGAATTTTCAAATGCTTTATTAAGAATTTTCCATGGTATACATAGGTAAAACAGAAGGAAAACGTTCAAATTAACATCTTTTGTTACAAGAAAAATAAAAATAGAGCTTTGTTACAGTTATACGGTTATGTTTACAGTGATTGTATTCATGTTGATAGAGCTCGAGATCAGTTATTATAAGTGGATTAGGTCTGGAGTACCAATCTGCCGATGCCTGAGAGTATGAGATGGCTAGAAGTAGAATGGCGCTGGCGCCCTCTCTGTTGCTATGGACTGGCCCTGCTGTACATATATGTCGCCTAAGATGGTTGGGTCTATGGGTATCGAGGGTGTAGGTCACGTTATGTAGTCTGGTCTTTGAAGGAGTGGGGGGGGGGGGGGGGGGGGGGGGGATGGATTTCTATGGGCTGTTTACATATTCTTCCCACAAGAAGATTATATTTTGGAATTCTTCTATTCGCTTGGTGCAGGTGTAATGGTATTTCTCCAGTTGGAGGTAGTGAGTGACTTTGGTTTTCCAGACGGCTGGAGGTGGTAAATCTGTTTTTTTCCAATTGAGTGGGATAAGCCTTTTTGCAGAGTTTATCATAACAGTGAGGAGTGCTTGTTTCAATTTGCAGGGGATTTTAGGATATTTGTTGAAAAGAAAAACCCAGGGCGTGAATGGGAGCGGGGTGCCTAGAGCTTTTTCAATTTCTGGTTTGAGAGAGCCCCAATAGGAGGTTGCTTTCGGGCATGTCCACCATATGTGTGCGAAAGTTGCTGTTTCCCCGCACTCCCTCCAGCATGTATTTGTTGTGTTGGGAAATAAGTGGTGCAGTCTAACTGGTGTGTAGTACCATCGACTCAATAGTTTGATGTTCATCTCTAAGGTCGAGATGGACGAAGAAGCTTTCGTCATCTGTTGGAAAATGGTTGTCCACTCAGATGGGTCTAGGGTATCTTCTAGATCCGTCTCCCATTTAGCTACGTATGTAGGGGGTGTCAGATGAGCTACCTGTGATAACATTTTGTACGTTAAGGATAATATTCCCTTTTGTGGATGGGAATGGAAGCATATTGCCTCGAATTGAGAGAGGGGCCTTTGTAGCTGGAGTTTGAGGGGGTGTGTGGTTAGATAGTGTTTCAGTTGTATATAGGTGAACCAATTTTGAAAGTGTGTCCCCAGGATGTCGCAAATTGCCTGTTGTGGTTGGATCTCTCTGTCCTTGTATAGAAGATGGTGCGGGATTGAGCTTTGTAAAGGGGGGGTGGAATGGGTTGCGGCCTCTATTTTTATTTTGGATGAGAATGGTGTATTTTTGCTGACTGGTGTCAAGGGAGAGCATATAGTGGAAATTTTGGGGTGTTTCTGGAGTATTTTGTCCCATTGCCTAAAGGTTTCATGCACTAGTCTAGGAGTTGTGTGTAGTAGTTTGCGCTGTGCTTTGGGAATCCAACAGTTCCCGCACAGACAGTGTGTATCTGAAAGTTTCTGTTCTAATTGGATCCATTCTTTGTTCGCGCTATGTTTGCACCAGTCTACGACTCGTGTGAGGAAAATTGCCTGTCTGTACCGTGTTAGATTTGGGGCTCCAATCCACCCCATTTCCCTCGGGCGATATAGAATGGAAGTGGCAATGCGGGGTCTTTTGTGTGTCCAGATAAAACAGTTGATTTGTTTTTGTAAGGAGAATAGGATATGATCTGGGATGGGAATTGGGAGAGTCTGTAAAAAGTATAAAATTTTTGGTAAGATAATCATTTTAACTGCGTTGATTTTCCCTAACCAGGAAAGGGGTTTGCGGTTCCATGTCCTGAAAGTGGTTTGAATTGTCGAATTAAGGGTCTTATAATTTAAAGATATTATGGTATCAACGGATGGTGAGATGTAAACCCCTAGGTATTTGATAGCCTTGGGCTGTATATGGAAGTGGTGTTGTTGCTCTATGTTGTTTATTACCTCTGGGTGTACATGAATGGCCAATAGTTCGGATTTTGTGTTGTTAATTTTGAAGTTGGAATATTTACCGTATGTTTGTAATGTTTTGATCAAAGGGGGTAGCGACATCTCGATATCTGTTAACGTTAAGAAGATATCATCTGCATATAAAGTTATTTTGTATGTTACGGGTCCAATTTCTATTCCGTGAACGTCAGTGTTGTGTCTAACATGTATGGCGAGCACCTCCATTGCCAATATAAATAGAAGAGGCGAGAGCGGGCAGCCCTGTCTGGTGCCATTATTTATTTTAAAGGGAGGTGAGATAGAATCATTTAATTTGATTTTGGCCTGTGGGTTGTTGTAAAGGGTGAATATTTTGCCTACAATTTCCTGGGGAAAGCCAAATGTGTACATGGTTTGTTTATAAAGTAATCGTTTTAGCCCAGAAAAATGTCTACCAGTCTTTAAAGCCCTTGTGAAGCCCTTTATTCTTATACTAAACTAAGAAAATGGCTTACCGGTTCCCATAGGGAAAATGACAGCTTCCAGCATTACCAAGTCTTGTTAGAAATGTGTCATACCTCAAGCAGCAAAGTCTGCCCACTGTTTCCCCCAACTGAAGTTACTTCATTTCAACAGTCCTGTGTGGAAACAGCCATCGATTTTAGTAACGGTTGCTAAAATCATCTTCCTCTTACAAACAGAAATCTTCATCTCTTTTCTGTTTCAGAGTAAATAGTACATACCAGCACTATTTTAAAATAACAAACTCTTGATTGAAGAATAAAAACTACATTTAAACACCAAAAAACTCTTAACCATCTCCGTGGAGATGTTGCCTGTGCAACGGCAAAGAGAATGACTGGGGTAGGCGGAGCCTAGGAGGGATCATGTGACCAGCTTTGCTGGGCTCTTTGCCATTTCCTGTTGGGGAAGAGAATATCCCACAAGTAAGGATGACGCCGTGGACCGGACACACCTATGTTGGAGAAAGTTCCTTTCCCACCAGTAACAGTTGAGATAATAGAATCCAACTGAGAACCAAATAATTTGTTACCCTGGAAAGAAAGGGAAAGTAGAGTTGATTTAGAAGACATATCAGCATTCCAAGTTTTAAGCCATAAAGCTCTTCTAGCTAAAATAGCTAGAGACATAAACCTGACATCAACTCTGATAATATAAAAAATGGCATCACAGATAAAATTATTAGCATGTTGAAGAAGAATAATAATATTATGAGAATCATGATCTGTTACTTGTTGCGCTAAAGTTTCCAACAAAAAAGTTGAAGCTGCAGCAACATCAGCCAATGATATAGCAGGTCTAAGAAGATTACCTGAACACAGATAAGCTTTTCTTAGAAAGGATTCAATTTTCCTATCTAAAGGATCCTTAAACGAAGTACCATCTGCCGTAGGAATAGTAGTACGTTTAGCAAGGGTAGAAATAGCCCCATCAACTTTAGGGATTTTGTCCCAAAATTCTAATCTGTCAGACGGCACAGGATATAATTGCTTAAAACGTTTAGAAGGAGTAAATGAATTACCCAAATTATTCCACTCTCTGGAAATTACTTCAGAAATGGCACCAGGAACAGGAAAAACTTCTGGAATAACCACAGGAGATTTAAAGACCTTATCTAAACGTTTAGATTTAGTATCAAGAGGACCAGAATCCTCAATTTCTAAAGCAATTAGTACTTCAAGTAAAGAACGAATAAATTCCATTTTAAATAAATATGAAGATTTATCAGCATCAACCTCTGAGACAGAATCCTCTGAACCAGAAGAGTCATTAGAATCAGAATGATGATGTTCATTTAAAAATTCATCTGTAAAAAGAGAAGTTTTAAAAGATTTTTTATGTTTACTAGAAGGAGGAACAACAGACATAGCCTTCTTGATGGATTCAGAAACAAAATCTCTTATGTTATCAGGAACACTCTGAACATTAGATGTTGATGGAACTGCAACAGGTAATGGTACTTTACTAAAGGAAATATTATCTGCATTAACAAGTTTGTCATGACAATTAATACAAACAACAGCTGGAGGAACAGCTACCAAAAGTTTACAGCAGATACACTTAACTTTGGTAGTTCCAGCACCAGACAGAGATTTTCCTGAAGTATCTTCTGACTCAGATGCAACGTGAGACATCTTGCAATATGTAAGAGAAAAAACAACATATAAAGCAAAATTGATCAAATTCCTTAAATGACAGTTTCAGGAATGGGAAAAATGCCAAGGAACAAGCTTCTAGCAACCAGAAGCAATGAAAAATGAGACTTAAATAATGTGGAGACAAAAGCGACGCCCATATTTTTTTAGCGCCAAATAAGACGCCCACATTATTTGGCGCCTAAATGCTTTTGGCGCCAAAAATGACGCCACATCCGGAACGCCGACATTTTTGGCGCAAAAGAACGTCAAAAAATGACGCAACTTCCGGCGACACGTATGACGCCGGAAACAGAAAAGATTTTTTGCGCCAAAAAAGTCCGCGCCAAGAATAACGCAATAAAATGAAGCATTTTCAGCCCCCGCGAGCCTAACAGCCCACAGGGAAAAAAAGTCAAATTTTTTAAGGTAAGAAAAAAGATTGATTCAAATACATTATCCCAAATATGAAACTGACTGTCTGAAAATAAGGAATGTTGAACATCCTGAGTCAAGGCAAATAAATGTTTGAATACATATATTTAGAACTTTATTAAAAAAGTGCCCAACCATAGCTTAGAGTGTCACAGAAAAACAGAATTTATGTTTACCTGATAAATTTCTTTCTCCAACGGTGTGTCCGGTCCACGGCGTCATCCTTACTTGTGGGATATTCTCTTCCCCAACAGGAAATGGCAAAGAGCCCAGCAAAGCTGGTCACATGATCCCTCCTAGGCTCCGCCTACCCCAGTCATTCGACCGACGTTAAGGAGGAATATTTGCATAGGAGAAACCATATGGTACCGTGGTGACTGTAGTTAAAGAAAATAAATTATCAGACCTGATTAAAAAACCAGGGCGGGCCGTGGACCGGACACACCGTTGGAGAAAGAAATTTATCAGGTAAACATAAATTCTGTTTTCTCCAACATAGGTGTGTCCGGTCCACGGCGTCATCCTTACTTGTGGGAACCAATACCAAAGCTTTAGGACACGGATGAAGGGAGGGAGCAAATCAGGTCACCTAAATGGAAGGCACCACGGCTTGCAAAACCTTTCTCCCAAAAATCGCCTCAGAAGAAGCAAAAGTATCAAACTTGTAAAATTTGGTAAAAGTGTGCAGTGAAGACCAAGTCGCTGCCCTACATATCTGATCAACAGAAGCCTCGTTCTTGAAGGCCCATGTGGAAGCCACAGCCCTAGTGGAATGAGCTGTAATTCTTTCGGGAGGCTGCCGTCCGGCAGTCTCGTAAGCCAATCTGATGATGCTTTTAATCCAAAAAGAGAGAGAGGTAGAAGTTGCTTTTTGACCTCTCCTTTTACCTGAATACACAACAAACAAGGAAGATGTTTGTCTAAAATCCTTTGTAGCATCTAAATAGAATTTTAGAGCGCGAACAACATCCAAATTGTGCAACAAACGTTCCTTCTTTGAAACTGGTTTTGGACACAGAGAAGGTACGATAATCTCCTGGTTAATGTTTTTGTTAGAAACAACCTTTGGAAGAAAACCAGGTTTAGTACGTAAAACCACCTTATCTGCATGGAACACCAGATAAGGAGGAGAACACTGCAGAGCAGATAATTCTGAGACTCTTCTAGCAGAAGAAATCGCAACTAAAAACAAAACTTTCCAAGATAATAACTTAATATCAACGGAATGTAAGGGTTCAAACGGAACCCCCTGAAGAACTGAAAGAACTAAATTGAGACTCCAAGGAGGAGTCAAAGGTTTGTAAACAGGCTTGATTCTAACCAGAGCCTGAACAAAGGCTTGAACATCTGGCACAGCTGCCAGCTTTTTGTGAAGTAATACCGACAAGGCAGAAATCTGTCCCTTCAGGGAACTTGCAGATAATCCTTTTTCCAATCCTTCTTGAAGGAAGGATAGAATCCTAGGAATCTTAACCTTGTCCCAAGGGAATCCTTTAGATTCACACCAACAGATATATTTTTTCCAAATTTTGTGGTAAATCTTTCTAGTTACAGGCTTTCTGGCCTGAACAAGAGTATCGATAACAGAATCTGAGAATCCTCGCTTCGATAAAATCAAGCGTTCAATCTCCAAGCAGTCAGCTGGAGTGAAACCAGATTCGGATGTTCGAACGGACCCTGAACAAGAAGGTCTCGTCTCAAAGGTAGCTTCCAAGGTGGAGCCGATGACATATTCACCAGATCTGCATACCAAGTCCTGCGTGGCCACGCAGGAGCTATCAAGATCACCGACGCCCTCTCCTGATTGATCCTGGCTACCAGCCTGGGGATGAGAGGAAATGGCGGGAACACATAAGCTAGTTTGAAGGTCCAAGGTGCTACTAGTGCATCCACTAGAGCCGCCTTGGGATCCCTGGATCTGGCCCCGTAGCAAGGAACTTTGAAGTTCTGACGAGAGGCCATCAGATCCATGTCTGGAATGCCCCACAGGTGAGTGACTTGGGCAAAGATTTCCGGATGGAGTTCCCACTCCCCCGGATGCAATGTCTGACGACTCAGAAAATCCGCTTCCCAATTTTCCACTCCTGGGATGTGGATAGCAGACAGGTGGCAGGAGTGAGACTCCGCCCATAGAATGATTTTGGTCACTTCTTCCATCGCTAGGGAACTCCTTGTTCCCCCCTGATGGTTGATGTACGCAACAGATGTCATGTTGTCTGATTGAAACCGTATGAACTTGGTCCTCGCTAGCCGAGGCCAGGCCTTGAGAGCATTGAATATCGCTCTCAGTTCCAGAATATTTATCGGTAGAAGAGATTCTTCCCGAGACCAAAGACCCTGAGCTTTCAGGGATCCCCAGACCGCGCCCCAGCCCATCAGACTGGCGTCGGTCGTGACAATGACCCACTCTGGTCTGCGGAACGTCATCCCTTGAGACAGATTGTCCAGGGACAGCCACCAACGGAGTGAGTCTCTGGTCCTCTGATTTACTTGTATCTTCGGAGACAAGTCTGTATAGTCCCCATTCCACTGACTGAGCATGCACAGTTGTAATGGTCTTAGATGAATGCGCGCAAAAGGAACTATGTCCATCGCCGCTACCATCAACCCGATCACTTCCATGCACTGAGCTATGGAAGGAAGAGGAACGGAATGAAGTATCCGACAAGAGTCTAGAAGTTTTGTTTTTCTGGCCTCTGTTAGAAAGATCCTCATTTCTAAGGAGTCTATAATTGTTCCCAAGAAGGGAACCCTTGTTGACGGGGATAGAGAACTCTTTTCCACGTTCACTTTCCAGCCGTGAGATCTGAGAAAGGCCAGGACAATGTCCGTGTGAGCCTTTGCTTGAGGAAGGGACGACGCTTGAATCAGAATGTCGTCCAGGTAAGGTACTACTGCAATGCCCCTTGGTCTTAGCACCGCCAGAAGGGACCCTAGTACCTTTGTGAAAATCCTTGGAGCAGTGGCTAATCCGAAAGGAAGCGCCACGAACTGGTAATGTTTGTCCAGGAATGCAAACCTTAGGAACCGATGATGTTCCTTGTGGATAGGAATATGTAGATACGCATCCTTTAAATCCACCGTGGTCATGAATTGACCCTCCTAGATGGAAGGAAGAATAGTTCGAATGGTTTCCATCTTGAAAGATGGAACCTTGAGAAACTTGTTTAAGATCTTGAGATCTAAGATTGGTCTGAACGTTCCCTCTTTTTTGGGAACTATGAACAGATTGGAGTAGAACCCCATCCCTTGTTCTCTTAGTGGAACAGGATGAATCACTCCCATTTTTAACAGGTCTTCTACACAATGTAAGAACGCCTGTCTTTTTATGTGGTCTGAAGACAACTGAGACCTGTGGAACCTCCCCCTTGGGGGAAGTCCCTTGAATTCCAGAAGATAACCCTGGGAGACTATTTCTAGCGCCCAAGGATCCAGAACATCTCTTGCCCAAGCCTGAGCGAAGAGAGAGAGTCTGCCCCCCACCAGATCCGGTCCCGGATCGGGGGCCAATATTTCATGCTGTCTTGGTAGCAGTGGCAGGCTTCTTGGCCTGCTTTCCCTTGTTCCAGCCTTGCATTGGTCTCCAAGCTGGCTTGGCTTGAGAAGTATTACCCTCTTGCTTAGAGGACGTAGCACTTTGGGCTGGTCCGTTTTTTACGAAAGGGACGAAAATTAGGTCTATTTTTCGCCTTGAAAGGCCGATCCTGAGGAAGGGCGTGGCCCTTACCCCCAGTGATATCCGAGATAATCTCTTTCAAGTCAGGGCCAAACAGCGTTTTCCCCTTGAAAGGAATGTTTAGTAGCTTGTTCTTGGAAGACGCATCAGCCGACCAAGATTTCAACCAAAGCGCTCTGCGCGCCACGATAGCAAACCCAGAATTCTTAGCCGCTAACCTAGCCAATTGCAAAGTGGCGTCTAGGGTGAAAGAATTAGCCAATTTGAGAGCATTGATTCTGTCCATAATCTCCTCATAAGGAGGAGAATCACTATCGAGCGCCTTTATCAGCTCATCAAACCAGAAACATGCGGCTGTAGTGACAGGGACAATGCATGAAATTGGTTGTAGAAGGTAACCCTGCTGAACAAACATCTTTTTAAGCAAACCTTCTAATTTTTTATCCATAGGATCTTTGAAAGCACAACTATCCTCTATGGGTATAGTGGTGCGTTTGTTTAAAGTAGAAACCGCTCCCTCGACCTTGGGGACTGTCTGCCATAAGTCCTTTCTGGGGTCGACCATAGGAAACAATTTTTTAAAAATGGGGGGAGGGACGAAAGGAATACCGGGCCTTTCCCATTCTTTATTAACAATGTCCGCCACCCGCTTGGGTATAGGAAAAGCTTCTGGGAGCTCCGGCACCTCTAGGAACTTGTCCATTTTACATAGTTTCTCTGGGATGACCAACTTTTCGCAATCATCCAGAGTGGATAATACCTCCTTAAGCAGAATGCGGAGATGTTCCAACTTAAATTTAAATGCAATTACATCAGGTTCAGCCTGTTGAGAAATGTTCCCCGAATCAGTAATTTCTCCCTCAGACAAAACCTCCCTGGCCCCCTCAGATTGGATTAGGGGCCCTTCAGAGATATTAATATCAGCGTAGTCATGCTCTTCAGTAACTAAAACAGAGCAGCCACGCTTACGCTGACAAGGGTTCATTTTGGCTAAAATGTTTTTGACAGAATTATCCATTACAGCCGTTAATTGTTGCATAGTAAGGAGTATTGGCGCGCTAGATATACTAGGGGCCTCCTGAGTGGGCAAGACTCGTGTAGACGAAGGAGGGAATGATGCAGTACCATGCTTACTCCCCTCACTTGAGGAATCATCTTGGGCATCATTGTCATTATCACATAAATCACATTTATTCAAATGATCAGGAATTCTGGCTTCCCCACATTCAGAACACAGTCTATCTGGTAGTTCAGACATGTTAAACAGGCATAAACTTGATAATAAAGTACAAAAAACGTTTTAAAATAAAACCGTTACTGTCACTTTAAATTTTAAACTGAACACACTTTATTACTGCAATTGCGAAAAAACATGAAGGAATTGTCCAAAATTCACCAAATTTTCATCACAGTGTCTTAAAGCCTTAAAAGTATTGCACAGCAAATTTGGAAGCTTTAACCCTTAAAATAACGGAACCGGAGCCGTTTTAACACTTTAACCCCTTTACAGTCCCTGGTATCTGCTTTGCTGAGACCCAACCAAACCCAAAGGGGAATACGATACCAAATGACGCCTTCAGAAAGTCTTTTCTAAGTATCAGAGCTCCTCTCACATGCGACTGCATGCCATGCCTCTCAAAAACAAGTGCGCCACACCGGCGCGAAAATGAGGCTCTGCTTATGCTTTGGGAAAGCCCCAGAGAAATAAGGTGTCTAATACAGTGCCTGCCGATATTATAATATCAATATACCCAGATAAAATGATTCCTCAAGGCTAAATATGTTTTAAAACTGAATCGATTTAGCCCAAAAAAGTCTACAATCTTAATAAGCCCTTGTGAAGCCCTTATTTACCATCGTAATAAACATGGCTTACCGGATCCCATAGGGAAAAATGACAGCTTCCAGCATTACATCGTCTTGTTAGAATGTGTCATACCTCAAGCAGCAAGAGACTGCACACTGTTCCCCCAACTGAAGTTAATTGCTCTCAACAGTCCTGTGTGGAACAGCCATGGATTTTAGTTACGGTGCTAAAATCATTTTCCTCATACAAACAGAAATCTTCATCTCTTTTCTGTTTCTGAGTAAATAGTACATACCAGCACTATTTTAAAATAACAAACTCTTGATTGAATAATAAAAACTACAGTTAAACACTAAAAAACTCTAAGCCATCTCCGTGGAGATGTTGCCTGTACAACGGCAAAGAGAATGACTGGGGTAGGCGGAGCCTAGGAGGGATCATGTGACCAGCTTTGCTGGGCTCTTTGCCATTTCCTGTTGGGGAAGAGAATATCCCACAAGTAAGGATGACGCCGTGGACCGGACACACCTATGTTGGAGAAATAAGACTTACTTACCCCAGGACCCTCATCTACATGTTTGTAGAAAGCCAAACCAGTACTGAAACGAAAATCAGCAGAGGTAATGGTATATATATAAGAGTTTATCGTCGATCTGAAAAGGGAGGTAAGAGATGAATCTCTACGACCGATAACAGAGAACCTATGAAATAGACCCCGTAGAAGGAGATCATTGAATTCAAACAGGCAATACTCTCCTCACATCCCTCTGACATTCACTGCACGCTGAGAGGAAAACCGGGCTCCAACCTGCTGCGGAGCGCATATCAACGTAGAATCTAGCACAAACTTACTTCACCACCTCCATAGGAGGCAAAGTTTGTAAAACTGATTTGTGGGTGTGGTGAGGGGTGTATTTATAGGCATTTTGAGGTTTGGGAAACTTTGCCCCTCCTGGTAGGAATGTATATCCCATACGTCACTAGCTCATGGACTCTTGCTAATTACATGAAAGAAATAAGAACAGTCACCAACTCTGGCTTTCTATATCATGGGCAGCAAATATGTTAGAAAACCAAGTAAGGACTACCTCACAACTTTCTAACTGCTTTAAAGCCACTACTACTCTACTGCAGAGATTGACGTGGACTACAGATATACCCAAAAATCTTGCTATTAGCGAAAGGAAATCAAATTTTCTTCAGACACCAAAACTTCACCTCCTCCATTGACAGAGGCAAAGAGAATGGCGATTATGGGTAGGGGGAGTGCTCTTTGCCTCCTCCTGCTGGCCAGGAGTGATATTTCCACTAGTAATTGATGACGTTGTGGACTCTCCATATCTTAGGAAAGAAAATATGCTTTAATAAGGTGTAAATGAGGTGATTAATTGAAACTTTTTTTTTTTTTAAATAAACTTATTGTATCACAATAGATAGTAAACACACTCAACTTTTATTATTATGTACATTACTTTTTAAAGTACAATTTTTTATTCTCACTAAAAAGGTGTCTGTTACATCTGAGACATCACATACATTTTTACCATTTCCACACTATTTGAGTTGTCTCACTATGTATTAATTTGCTATGTACATAACTTATGTTCCATTTTTTTTTTAAAGGATTGAACAATAATTGTTCTCACTTTTTCATTCACTTGTAACACTGAGGTTTTTTTTAAGCTAATTTGTTACTCCACTCTAATCACTTGTCACTTATTAGAGTCACCGACAGACTATTCAGCATATATATTCAAAAGGAAAAAAGCATGCTCAACTGATATCTATCTTTTGTACACTCAAATCTTCATCAGTGCTAGATGTCTTATGTTCATAGCAAAGATCAAGATCATATTACCCCTAATGAGCAAAGTATACATTTTAATGTCACAATTTCATTTGCAAGCAAGCGGCTGTTTTCTTTAAACCATCAATAAGTGCAGATACTGCCTTATTTCATACCAAGTCTAATAAGTGTATTTATACAAATTGCTCCTCCCCTTTTGACATCACAGATAGGAAATACATAAATAACTAAAGAAAGGCGTGTTGACAGTACACATAGGGATTGGTCCACCTGACAAATGTTATGACCAAAAGAAGACAGAATGTCAGTATGTAAACACAGTGGGAGTTTTACGTACTTTATATGCAAAGTAATCACGATCAAACACATTTCCAGGCGGTAAAACACTAATAAAGCCTGTGACTTATTTATTATGCAGGCAGTCAATGCAGCCTTCACAAAAGATTGCTACTAAGTTCAAATTTTCCAACAATAAGCATACACTGAGAACAGCATTATACCAATGGTGACTGACATGGCAAACAACCAATGAACGGCAAGGCTAGCATCCAATCATTGCAAAAGGGCAGGTACTAACACTGCTATAAACCGGCTCATCTTGCAGCCCCACGTACCCCTCTGAGGAAGCGTATGTGAAAAGCGACCATGTCAGGGGACTTTCCTGTTTTTTTCATTGCTCACCTTAAAACAAGAAACTTTGTAATAGCTACAGTAATTAATTACCGCTGGGAAACACTCTTTTAGGGAAGGGTGGGCTCACTTGTCCGGTACTCTTTAAGTACTGATGGTACCAACAGTACTTTAATTGTGTTTACTTACTTGATAGAAGCCTACAGCATTAGCCAGGCAATTAATCGCATTTACTTAACGTTATAGTACTTACTTGGTTTTTACCACTTATCACAAACCCTTCCCCTGATGAATTAGAGGCAATATGTGCTTTAGTTACTGCAGAATTACTAATACAATAACTAATTAAATATTTCTACTTACTTTTATTACAAAGCTGTAGTATTTTTAAATGTGTGTGAGCAGCAAGAAGCTGTTACTATTTGCTGGTTTTTTTTTAACTTGATACAATAAAAGTTAAAAAAAAACAAAAACAGAATTTATGTTTACCTGATAAATTACTTTCTCCAACGGTGTGTCCGGTCCACGGCGTCATCCTTACTTGTGGGATATTCTCTTCCCCAACAGGAAATGGCAAAGAGCCCAGCAAAGCTGGTCACATGATCCCTCCTAGGCTCCGCCTACCCCAGTCATTCGACCGACGTTAAGGAGGAATATTTGCATAGGAGAAACCATATGTTACCGTGGTGACTGTAGTTAAAGAAAATAAATTATCAGACCTGATTAAAAAAACCAGGGCGGGCCGTGGACCGGACACACCGTTGGAGAAAGTAATTTATCAGGTAAACATAAATTCTGTTTTCTCCAACATAGGTGTGTCCGGTCCACGGCGTCATCCTTACTTGTGGGAACCAATACCAAAGCTTTAGGACACGGATGAAGGGAGAGAGCAAATCAGGTCACCTAAATGGAAGGCACCACGGCTTGCAAAACCTTTCTCCCAAAAATAGCCTCAGAAGAAGCAAAAGTATCAAATTTGTAAAATTTAGAAAAAGTGTGCAGTGAAGACCAAGTCGCTGCCTTACATATCTGATCAACAGAAGCCTCGTTCTTGAAGGCCCATGTGGAAGCCACAGCCCTAGTGGAGTGAGCTGTGATTCTTTCAGGAGGCTGCCGTCCGGCAGTCTCATAAGCCAATCGGATAATGCTTTTAATCCAGAAGGAGAGAGAGGTAGAAGTTGCTTTTTGACCTCTCCGTTTACCAGAATAAACAACAAACAAAGACAAAGTTTGTCTGAAATCCTTAGTAGCTGCTAAGTAAAATTTGAGAGCACGAACTACATCCAAGTTGTGCAACAAACGTTCCTTCTTTGAAACTGGATTAGGACACAAAGAAGGCACAACTATCTCCTGGTTAATGTTTTTGTTAGAAACAACTTTTGAAAGAAAACCAGGTTTAGTACGCAAAACCACCTTATCTGCATGGAACACCAGATAAGGAGAAGAACACTGCAGAGCAGATAATTCTGAAACTCTTCTAGCAGAAGAAATTGCAACCAAAAACAAAACTTTCCAAGATAATAACTTAATATCAACGGAATGTAAGGGTTCAAACGGAACCCCCTGAAGAACTGAAAGAACTAGGTTGAGACTCCAAGGAGGAGTCAAAATTTTGTAAACAGGCTTGATTCTAACCAGAGCCTGAACAAAAGGCTAGAACATCTGGCACAGCTGCCAGCTTTTTGTGAAGTAACACAGACAAGGCAGAAATCTGTCCCATCAAGGAACTTGCAGATAATCCTTTTTCCAATCCTTCTCGAAGGAAGGATAGACTCTTAGGAATCTTAACCTTGTCCCAAGGGAATCCTGCAGATTCACACCAACAGATATACCAAATTATGTGGTAATTTTTCTGGTTACAGGCTTTCAGGCCTGAACAAGAGTATTAATAACAGAATCTGAGAACCCTCGCTTTGATAAGATCAAGCGTTCAATCTCCAAGCAGTCAGCTGGAGTGGGTCGAACGGACCTAGAACAAGAAGGTCTCTCAAAGGTAGCTTCCATGGTGGAGCCGATGACATATTCACCAGATCTGCATACCAAGTCCTGCGTGGCCACGCAGGAGCTATCAAAATCACCGACGCCCTCTCCTGATTGATCCTGGCTACCAGCCTGGGGATGAGAGGAAACGGCGGGAACACATAAGCTAGTTTGAAGGTCCAAGGTGCTACTAGTGCATCCACTAGAGCCGCCTTGGGATCCCTGGATCTGTACCCGTAGTAAGGAACTCTGAAGTTCTGACGAGAGGCCATCAGATCCATGTCTGGAATGCCCCACGGTTGAGTGACTTGGGCAAAGATTTCCGGATGGAGTTCCCACTCCCCCGGATGCAATGTCTGACGACTCAGAAAATCCGCTTCCCAATTTTCCACTCCTGGGATGTGGATAGCAGACAGGTGGCAGGAGTGAGACTCCGCCCATAGAATGATTTTGGTCACTTCTTCCATCGCTAGGGAACTCCTTGTTCCCCCCTGATGGTTGATGTATGAACTTGGCCCTCGCTAGCTGAGGCCAAGCTTTGAGAGCATTGAATATCGCTCTCAGTTCCAGAATATTTATCGGTAGAAGAGATTCTACCCGAGACCAAAGACCCTGAGCTTTCAGGGATCCCCAGACCGCGCCCCAGCCCATCAGACTGGCGTCGGTCGTGACAATGACCCACTCTGGTCTGCGGAAGGTCATCCCTTGTGACAGGTTGTCCAGGGACAGCCACCAACGGAATGAGTCTCTGGTCCTCTGATTTACTTGTATCTTTGGAGACAAGTCTGAATAGTCCCCATTCCACTGACTGAGCATGAACAGTTGTAATGGTCTTAGATGAATGCGCACAAAAGGAACTATGTCCATTGCCGCTACCATCAAACCTATCACTTCCATGCACTGCGCTATGGAAGGAAGAGGAACGGAATGAAGTATCCGACAAGAGTCTAGAAGTTTTGTGTTTCTGGCTTCTGTCAGAAAAATCCTCATTTCTAAGGAGTCTATTATAGTTCCCAAGAAGGGAACCCTCGTTGACGGAGATAGAGAACTCTTTTCCACGTTCACTTTCCATCCGTGAGATCTGAGAAAGGCCAGGACAATGTCCGTGTGAGCCTTTACTTGAGGAAGGGACGACGCTCGATCAGAATGTCGTCCAAGTAAGGTACTACAGCAATGCCCCTTGGTCTTAGCACCGCCAGAAGGGACCCTAGTACCTATGAGAAAATCCTAGGAGCAGTGGCTAATCCGAAAGAAAACGCCACGAACTGGAAATGCTTGTCCAGGAATGCAAACCTTAGGAACCGATGATGTTCCTTGTGGATAGGAATATGTAGATACGCATCCTTGAAATCCACCTTGGTCATGAATTGACCTTCCTGGATGGAAGGAAGAAGTGTTCGAATGGTTTCCATCTTGAACGATGGAACCTTGAGAACTTGTTCAAGATCTTGAGATCTAAGATTGGTCTGAACGTTCCCTCTTTTTTGGGAACTATGAACAGATTGGAGTAGAACCCCATCCCTTGTTCTCCTAATGGAACAGGATGAATCACTCCCATTTTTAGCAGGTCTTCTACCCAATGTAAGAATGCCTGTCTTCTTATGTGGTCTGAAGACAACTGAGACCTGTGGAACCTCCCCCTTGGAGGAAGCCCCTTGAACTCCAGAGAATAACCTTGGGAGACTATTTCTAGCGCCCAAGGATCCAGAACATCTCTTGCCCAAGCCTGAGCGAAGAGAGAGAGTCTGCCCCCCACCAGATCCGGTCCCGGATCGGGGGCCCGCATTTCATGCTGTCTTGGTAGCAGTGGCAGGTTTCCTGGCCTGCTTTCCTTTGTTCCAGCCTTGCATAGGTCTCCAGGCTGGATTGGCTTGAGAAGTATTACCTTCCTGCTTAGAGGACGTAGCCCTTGGGGCTGATCCGTTTCTGCGAAAGGGACGAAACTTAGGTTTATTTTTGGTCTTGAAAAGACCTATCCTGAGGAAGGGCGTGGCCCTTGCCCCCAGTGATATCAGAGATAATCTCTTTCAAGTCAGGGCCAAAGAGTGTTTTCCCCTTGAAAGGAATGTCAAGCAATTTGTTCTTGGAAGACGCATCCGCTGCCCAAGATTTTAACCAAAGCGCTCTGCGCCACAATAGCAAACCCAGAATTTTTTCGCCGCTAACCTAGCCAATTGCAAGGTGGCGTCTAGGGTGAAAGAATTAGCCAATTTAAGAGCACGAATTCTGTCCATAATCTCCTCATAAGAAGAAGAATTACTAATAATCGCCTTTCCTAGCTCATCAAACTAGAAACACGCGGCTGCAGTGACAGGGACAATGCATGCAATTGGTTGTAGAAGGGAACCTTGCTGAACAAACATCTTTAGCAGACCTTCTAATTTTTTATCCATAGGATCTTGGAAAGCACAACTATCTTCTATGGGTATAGTGGCGCGCTTGTGTAGAGTAGAAACCGCCCCCTCGACCTTGGGGACTGTCTGCCATCAGTCCTTTCTGGGGTCGACTATAGGAAAACAATTTTATAAATATGGGGGGAGGTACTAAAGGTATACCGGGCCTGTCCCATTCTTTACTAACAATGTACGCCACCCGCTTGGATATAGGAAAAGCTTCGGGGGGCCCCGGGGCCTCTAAGAACTTTTCCATTTTACATAGTGGTTCTGGAAAGACCAGATAATCACAATCATCCAAATTGGATAACACCTCCTTAAGCAGAGCGCGGAGATGTTCCAACTTAAATTTAAAAGTAATCACATCAGGTTCAGCTTGTTGAGAAATGTTTCCTGAATCTGAAATTTCTCCCTCAGACAAAACCTCCCTGGCCCCCTCAGACTGGTGTAGGGGCCCTTCAGAAACCATATCATCAGCGTTCTCATGCTCTACAGAATTTTCTAAAACAGAGCAGTCGCGCTTTCGCTGATAAGTGGGCATATTGGCTAAAATGTTTTTGATAGAATTATCCATTACAGCCGTTAAATGTTGCATAGTAAGGAGTATTGGCGCACTAGATGTACTAGGGGCCTCCTGTATGGGCAAGACTGGTGTAGACGAAGGAGGGGATGATGCAGTACCATGCTTACTCCCCTCACTTGAGGAATCATCTTGGGCATCATTTTTACTAAAAATTTTTATGACATAAAATACATATAGTTAAATGAGAAGGAACCTTGGTTTCCCCACAGTCAGAACACAATCTATCTGGTAGTTCAGACATGTTAAACAGGCATAAACTTGATAACAAAGCACAAAAAACGTTTTAAAATAAAACCGTTACTGTCACTTTAAATTTTAAACTAAACACACTTTATTACTGCAATTGCGAAAAAGTATGAAGGAATTGTTCAAAATTCACCAAAATTTCACCACAGTGTCTTAAAGCCTTAAAAGTATTGCACACCAAATTTGGAAGCTTTAACCCTTAAAATAACGGAACCGGAGCCGTTTTTATATTTAACCCCTTTACAGTCCCTGGAATCTGCTTTGCTGAGACCCAACCAAGCCCAAAGGGGAATACGATACCAAATGATGCCTTCAGAAAGACTTTTCTATGTATCAGAGCTCCACACACATGCAGCTGCATGCCATGCTGTCCTCAAAAACAAGTGCGCCATACCGGCGCGAAAATGAGGCTCTGACTATGATTAGGGAAAGCCCCTAAGAATAAGGTGTCTAAAACAGTGCCTGCCGATATAATCATATCAAAATACCCAGAATAAATGATTCCTCAAGGCTAAATATGTGTTAATAATGAATCGATTTAGCCCAGAAAAAGTCTACAGTCTTAATAAGCCCTTGTGAAGCCCTTATTTACTATCTTAATAAACATGGCTTACCGGATCCCATAGGGGAAATGACAGCTTCCAGCATTACATCGTCTTGTTAGAATGTGTCATACCTCAAGCAGTAAGAGACTGCACACTGTTCCCCCAACTGAAGTTAATTGCTCTCAACAGTCCTGTGTGGAACAGCCATGGATTTTAGTTACGGTGCTAAAATCATTTTCCTCATACAAACAGAAATCTTCATCTCTTTTCTGTTTCTGAGTAAATAGTACATACCAGCACTATTTTAAAATAACAAACTCTTGATTGAATAATAAAAACTACAGTTAAACACTAAAAAACTCTAAGCCATCTCCGTGGAGATGTTGCCTGTACAACGGCAAAGAGAATGACTGGGGTAGGCGGAGCCTAGGAGGGATCATGTGACCAGCTTTGCTGGGCTCTTTGCCATTTCCTGTTGGGGAAGAGAATATCCCACAAGTAAGGATGACGCCGTGGACCGGACACACCTATGTTGGAGAAAAACATTTTTTAAAAACCAAGTTGCAATTAATCACCTCATTTATACCTTGTGCATAAAGCATATTGTTTTCTGAACACACTCACTCTCTTGTAGGGTTTGTTCTTATTTGATAAATTATCTTTATGCTTACAGCACAACTACTTATACTGACCCATACATTTATTTATCAAGGTCAATAAGTAGATACAAACTAATACATAGTTTCACTTTTTTGTAACTTAAAACAGCAAAGCCACAGAGAAAAATCAATGAATTAGGATAAATTAATAAAAACAAAATATTTGAATAGTAATATTAGCATAATATAAAATATGTAAACAATATACATGTACAAAACCCAAACCCATTTGCCTGTGCACATTTAAGAACTCATCACCTAATCTGAGACAGAAAAGAAGCAGTCAGATTAGATTACACAGACAGCACTGAAGACAACTTAACTCCCTCAGCACCAAACCAAGAAACAAGACCCTGAAAAGTATAAGGGACGCAAGCTGTGATGCGGGAGAGTGGCTGAAATATTTTCAGCACAATAAGTCAGCACACGCTGTAGAGACAACAGAGTGCAACTGCACTAAACCGATAAGCCAGGAAGCGGACTGTGCAGGGCAAATGAGAGTGCACTACAGCAGTATACTAACAGACAAATGAAGCTGTTAACTGAAAGAGCAGAGCGAGAAAAACCCGTCAGAAAATAATAAATTGTTAGTGCACAAATAAAAATTTAATATAACAAGTCCAAAAGTTTCTTATAAAACCCCTAATCAATAAATAAAGTCTAGTGTATACTGTGGTAGGTTCGTAAAATGTCCCCTGGCTATGATGTACTTTATCAAAGTGTACCCCCTAATAGCCTGTGAGCTATGTTAGTGCAATGTACAGTGTCCTTACATTAGCAGCACCCACGCTACTGTGTTTACCCGCTGCAGACAAACTGTGTCCAGTGATGTGTATGTCACAGCAGAGGATCCTGGTAAGGAGTATAGCAATTAACTAACAGGAGGAGGATAATGAACCAGCCAGCCCATGTGTCATCTGTGGCAGGCTTGTGACTAACTCCTTACTGGAAGTGATTCTATCACTGCCCCATACGGCAGTTTCCTCTCTGTCACAGGGCAGCAGCTCTGGGGGAGAAAAAATGGCCTTAAATTGGTCTGAAGACCCCACTCAATGAAGAATCTGGAGCACCTCAATTCTTCACCTTCCTCCTGGGAAGCAAACATAAGACTAAAATACCAGAGAGGTGGGGTGGGGGGGGGGGGGGGGGGGTTTAAGTACTCAGTTTTGAGAATCTTTGTCTCCTATTAGTTACCAGGAGTGATATTCTCAGGAGTAATGGCTCGTGGACTCCCGCCACCTTTATAAAAGAAATACGCATTTGTTTCACATAAAATGTGTCTCAGGTGTAACCAAAACGTAATGGTCTCCAAAAGAAAGGCTGTAGGAGGTTTCCATTTCAACAGCTCTTTATCTGGCCCTTTGCAGAAGCTGAGCTAACAGCAACATAGGAGAAAAAGAGCTCCTCTTTCAGTATATGCACAGCCTTTCTATACAAATATGGCATCAAGTTTTTCTGTATAGTAATATTGACAACCATCTCGGAAACTTGGCAATTATATTGTAATGGCAAATCCATACACTTTTCAGAGGGGGCACACACAGGGTCCAAACATGATGTAGGTGGAGCTAAGGCCCCATCAGGTCACACTTTAGTGATAGCACTACGGATTACAGGGCCAAATGGGCCCCCATAAAGGTATGGTCCCAGTCTCAGTGGAGACCCCTGTAGTTATGCTCCTGATTTATCTAGTCCAGCTGTAATGATGACAGTAGGCTGAATGCACATCTCCAAGTGCCTGAGAAGTCATATGAAGTCAGTGGTGGTACTTTGAGCATGGTTAGTAAAAGCACATGCACGCGCCCTAAAACTGTATTAAGGGTATTGAAAAAATGCTTCAGGTAAAAAGAAAATAAACAGCTGTCTATGTATGTGAATCTATACTGTATCTATACTGTATCTCTATACTGTATCTCTATACTGTATCTCTATACTGTATCTCTATACTGTATCTCTATACTGTATCTCTATACTGTATCTCTATACTGTATCTCTATACTGTATCTCTATACGTATCTCTATACGTATCTCTATACTGTATCTCTATACTGTATCTCTATACTGTATCTCTATACTGTATCTCTATACTGTATCTCTATACTGTATCTCTATACTGTATCTCTATACTGTATCTCTATACTGTATCTCTATACTGTATCTCTATACTGTATCTCTATACTGTATCTCTATACTGTATCTCTATACTGTATCTCTATACTGTATCTCTATACTGTATCTCTATACTGTATCTCTATACTGTATCTCTATACTGTATCTCTATACTGTATCTCTATACTGTATCTCTATACTGTATCTCTATACTGTATCTCTATACTGTATCTCTATCGTATCTCTCTCTATCTATCTATATCATTGCTTTAGGGAGTAATGTGACAGAAAAAAAGCATAATGTAACTTACCCACTGGTATCTTCAACTTTCAAGAAAGGGTTTTTCAATTTTTGTGCTGAGGGAAAAACAAAGCAACTATTTAAACAGTCATAATGCAGTGACCGAAACACTAAGAATGAAAATTAAAACTGATGGATAAACATTTCTGTAGAAACTTACTTTATAGAAATTAAGTAATTATATAACTCAGAGAGGTCAGAGATAAAACATCTGATTGAGCTTGGGACAGGGTATGTCTAACTTCAGTTTATGAAAATTGTGATTAGAGAAACTGCTTGGTGGGTGTAGTGAAGTTTAGTCAGATTACTCAACAAGCAACAGCAACAAGATTTTGGTCTATGAAAGTTGACACTGGCAGAAAAGGGTGGGTATGTATAAAAATGTGGGGATCCCTTAAAGGGACATTATACACACACAACCCCCCCCCTCCCCACAAAATGTATGCTTATCTGAACTTTTGTATCGGAATGATGATGGTCCATAGGGTTCCATTACATGTGGGATATAATTCCCGCCACTAGGAGGAGTCTATAGAGGTACAAATTAGAACCGTTACCCACAAATTGAAAATGGACAGGGCCTATGGACCATCATTATGACAGAAAAGAGTCGTACAAATTTTGTTTTCTTATTTAAAATAACATATGGAAATAATAACCTAGCAGATAGTCCATGTTACGGAATGGGTGGGACAATATTCTGAAAGTTCCTATTTATCAGACACTGCGGCCCGAAGGACTTTTTCTGCCAAAAGCCGCTTGCGAAGAAGTAAAAACATCAAATTGGTAAAATTTTGAAAAGGTATGCAGAGAACACCACATTGCAACTTGGATGCATCTTTGGCGCAGATTTGCAAAGTTGCAAACAACCTAGTAGAATGAGATAGTAGAATGAGCTGACACGCGTTTAGAAGGCGACATTCCACCCACCAAGTGAGCCTTGTGAAATACTTGTTTCAGCCAAGAGGCCAAAGCTACCATAGTAGTCTTTTGTCCCCTACAAGTCCCAGAGCAATGGAGAAAAAATGGAAGATTGTCTGAATTTTTTAGTAGTTTGATGATAAAACTTCAATGCCCTGACTACATCAAGATTATGTAAAAGTCGTTAGAATGAACAGGATCTGGACACAAAGAAGAAACAACAACCTTCTGATTGTAAAAAAAAATAATTGAGAATCACAGGACAAAAGTGCTTTCCAAGATAAAAGTTTGATATCAATGGAATGCATCTGTTCAAAGAGGACCTTGCAGAATAGAAAGAACTAGATTGAAATTACAGGGTGGAGAGAAAAAGGTCTCACAACTGGCCTACTAGCACCTGGAAAAAGTTTGAAAATTGGAAAGCTTAGCTAACTTTATATGATACAGAACAAATAAAGCAAAACTTTGACCTTCTAGGGAACTAGCGGACAACACTTTCTCAAGGCCATTTTGTAAAAGGAATAGAAAGAAAGAGCACTAGTCAAATTATGCCCTCCAAATCTTGTGATTTTTTTTGGGGTGACAGGTTTTCGGAATTGAATTAGAGAAACCTCTGTTTTAAAACTAGGAATTCAACCTCCACGCTATTAAGCTTTAGAGACACTGATAGAAAACAAAATTTATACTTGATAAATTATTTTCTTTCCTGGCATGTAGAGTCCATGATTCCATTCAATTACTGTTGGGAAATTCAATTCCTGGCCACCAGGAGGAGGCAAAGACACCCCAGCAAAGCTTAAAGGGACACTAAATCCAATTGTTTTCTTTCACAATTCAGATAGAGCATGCACTTTTAAGCAACCTTTTAATTTACGCCTATTAATTTCTCTTTGTTCTCTTGCTATCTTTATTTAAAAAGCAGGAATGTGATGCATAGGAGCAGGCCCATTTTTGGTTGAGAACCTGGGTTATGCTTGCTTATTGGTGGCTAAATGTCAGCCACCAATAAGCAAGCGCTATTCATGGTGCTGAACCTAAAATGGGCTGGCTGCTAAGATTTACATTCCTGCTTTTTAAATAATTATAGCAAGAGAACGAAGAAAAAACTATAATAGGAGTAAATTAGAAAGTTGCTTAAAATGTCATGCTCTGAATCATGAAATAAAAAAATTATGCTTACCAGATAATTTAATTTCCTTCTGTAAAATGAGAGTCCACGGCTTCATTCCTTAAAGTTGGGAAATACTGAACCTGGCCACCAGGAGGAGGCAAATACACCCTAAGCCAAAGGCTTAAAGGGACACTGAACCCAAATTTTTTCTTTCATGATTCAGATAGAGCATGTAATTTTAAGCAACTTTCTAATTTACTCCTATTATCACATTTTCTTCATTCTCTTGCTATCTTTATATGAAAAGCAAGAATGTAAGTTTAGAAGCCGGCCCATTTTTGGTTCAAAACCTGGGTTTATCCTTGCTGATTGGACAGCATCAATAAACAAGTGCTGTCCAGGGTCTTAACCATAAATTGTCTGCCTCCTTAGCTTAGATGCCTTCTTTTTCAAATAAAGATAGCAAGAGAACGAAGAAAATTTGATAACAGGAGTAAATTAGGAAGTTGCTTAAAATTGCATGCTCTATCTGAATCATGAAAGTATAATTTGGGTTTAGTATCCCTTTAAATACCTCTCCCACTTCCCCTATCCACCAGTCATTCTGCCGAGGGAACAAGGAACAGTAGGAGAAATATCAGGGTATAAAAGGTGCCAGAAGAAAAAACAAATTAGGGGAAATGAAATTATTTGGTAAGCATAATTTATGTTTTCCTTCTTAATATAAAGAGTCTTCATTCCTTACTGTTGGGAAACTTATACCCAAGCTCTAGAGGACACTGAATGATAACAGGAGGGACAAAAATAGAGACGGACCATAATCTGAGGGCACCACAGCCTGCAAAACCCTTTCTCCCGAAGGCTGCTTCAGCTGAAGCAAAAACATCAAACTTGTAAAATTTAGAAAAAGTATGTAAGGACGACCATGGAAGCTGCCTTACAAATCTGATCCATAGAGGCCTCGTTCTTAAAGGCCCAAAAGGAAGCCACTGCTCTAGTAGCATGAGCGGTAATTCTCTGAGGCGGTCTATGTCCCGCTGTTTCATAAGCCAATCGGATAAGACTCCTCAACCAAAAAGATGATGAAGTCGAAGAGACCTTCTGACCCTTACGCTTCCCAGAATATGCCACAAATAAGGAAGAAGTTTGTCTAAATCCTAAGTAGCTTGAAGATAAAACTTCAAGGCACGAACCACGTCCAAATTATGAAGCAACCGTTCCTTCGAAGAAGGATTAGAACACAAAGAAGGGACCACAATCTCTTGATTGATATTGCAGTCTGACACGACTTTAGGGAGAAACCCTAACTTAGTACGTAGGACAGCCTTATCCGAATGGAACACCAGATAAGGAGGCTCATATTGCAAGGCGGCGGCAATTTCAGATACTCTGTGCCCCAAAGCAATAGCCAGTAGAAAAAGAACTTTCCAGGACAACATCTTAATGTAAATTTCATGCATAGGCTCAAACGGAGCCCGTTGCAAAACTTTAAGAACCAGATTCAGGCTCCAAGGGGGAGCCAATGATCTGAACACAGGTCTGATCCTAACCAGAGCCTTAACAAAAGACTGAACATCTGGAAGCTCAGAGAGCCCCTTGTGCAGTAAAACAGACAAGGCCGAAATCTGTCCCCTCAGGGAAATGGCCGAAAGACCCTTCTCCAGACCATCCTGGAGAAACAGAATCCTGGCAACCTTAACTTTATGCCAAGGAAATCCACGCTCTTCACACCAGAATAAGTTGGTTCTCTACACCTTATGATAGTTGTGAATAGTAACAGGCTTAGGAGCTTGAATGAGAGTATCAGTAACTCTCAGAAAAAACTCTCTTGGCAAGGACTAAGCTTTCAATCTCCACGCAGTCAGCCTCAGAGAATCTAGATTTTGATGAACAAAAGGACCCTGTTCCAGCAGATCCCTGCGACAAGGTAACTTCCATGAAGGAAAAGATGACATCCTCACTAGATCCGCAAACCACAACCTTCGCGGCCACAATGGAGAAATCAGTATTACTGACGCCTGCTCCTGTTTGATGCGGTCCACTACCCGAGGAAGGAGTGGTAATGGCAGAAAAAGGTAGATTAGAATGAACCTCCAAGGCACCGCTAATGCATCTATTAGGTCCGCCTGAGGATCCCTGAAACTCGACCCATATCTGGGTCGTCTCAATGTCAATTTCCCGCGCCCCCACATGTAGCATATCTCCGCAAAAACTTAGAAATGGAGAGACCATTGCCCCAAATGAAAGGATTGTCTGCTGTGAAAATCCGCTTCCCAGTTGTCCACATCCGGAATGTGGAACGCTGACAGCGAACAGCCGTTGGCCTCTGCCCACTCCAGAAATCGAGATACTTCCCTCATCGCTAGGGAGCTTCTAGTCCCCCCCTGACGGTTGATGTAAGCCACTGAGGTTATATTGTCTAATTGGAATCTGATAAACCGAGACGAACCCAGAAGAGGCCAAGCTTTCAGAGCATTGTAGATTGCTCGAAGTTCCAGAATGTTGATCAGGAGAGAGTTTTCCTCCTGAGACAACAGGCCCGAACCCAACAGGACCAGCCTGCAAGCCGGGTCCTAACCGTCAAGCTGCATAAATCCTCCCTCAGAGGGGAAGAAGGGAAATAGACAAACATAGGACTAACATGTCCCCAAAAACACTTTCGCAGAAGTAACAGAGTATTGATCCCAGTTCAAGATTCCCTAAGGAAAATAATAAACAAATTAAGAGAGACATCCTAATCGGATAAAAAGAAAATATAAGGCAACCCGTAGGTTAACGACCAATAAGAAAACAGCCTACCGCAGGACCAGCGCCTTAATCTTCCAAAAAACTAGGAAGGATCTTAAAAAAGAACAGTCAGGAGATTACATAATCCCCACATGTCTAATGAGGTGCACCATTCGAAGCAGATTGAAAATTCCCATATTCGAGAAGGATAGGATCATTTAATAACTGAAAAACATGCCTGAGTAAGAGGCAAAGGTGCGCCATTCAGTAACGAAAGGCACAACACTCAGGGACAGTTACACCCGCAGGGAACTGTACAGGCCCTCCCCAAGGCGGTAGACCCGGGACTGTAGGGCACAAGCATAATCGCGCATAAACGTCTGGACTCTGCAGACGACTAATCTCCAAGAATAGGTGGAAGCGAATATGTGCTGCAACCTCCGGGGGGGAACAAGCCGTCCTGCGTGGAGGAATAATCATAATTTGGGTTATCCGCATGTGTAGAAGTATGGAGCGGTAGGGAACTCGCCTCTTGGATGACAGGACCCCCAGAGGCGGATGGCTTAGCTGACCCTCTATTCCCCGAGCCACCAGCCACTCTAATACGGCACACCTAACATAACTAATTGACATGTGTCAACAAGGCCAATCCGGATTCTTCCCCGGACGAAGAATCTGAAATTAGAACAGTCTCAGTATCAGAATTCTCCATAACCGAGTCTGAAATTTGAACAGACTCGGCATCAGAATCCTCCATAACTGGATAGAGAATATGTAGAGGAAAAAGCCCAGGCGCCAACTATACGAAGGCAAGGTAAATCTGTCAGTTGTTAAATACTTTAATATATCCAGAAAGGTGTACACAGTGCGGTAAAATACACAGTAAAAATAAAATAAAATAAAAGCACAGTACAATAAAAACAGTACAATAAAGAACAAGTTACAATAAAAAACAATTGAACCGATTTTCATGGATCCATGATGGTTTTACAATAAAAGCAAGATTATACAGATAAATACAGAGATAAAATCAAGAGTATGTGGGAGAAATAGAGCCTCCTGAAAAATACAGCCTTCTTAGAATTACTCAGGATAATATATGAATTTCTCAGAATAATATAAAAACCTACTGCTATGTGTGATACTCCTAGTGTGGAGGAATAGATGACTAAAGCTAGTGATCCCCAAGGTGTAAAAGAACTATGCTGATCCTAAAGGTATATGTGCTTAGTAGATCCAAGTGTGTGTAGGGCAATGACAGATTATGTCAATAGAATTGTAAATCAGAAAATATGGATGCGAAATATATATACAGAATCAAAATGTATATATACAGATATCACTAAATGACAAATAGAACTCGTGAAGAAGTGTCTTGTGAAAAAAATGCCGGTGAAAAAAGTGCCGGTGAAAAAAGTGCCGGTGAAAACAGTGCTAAAACAAATGCAACTGGAGACAAAAAAACTCCTTATGAAGAACTGTGAAAAAGTCAAATCCCAATCCGGTGGGTTCAAATAGACCAATCCAATAGTGATGAACAAAATCAATCCGATGAGAAAAATACAAAAAAAAATATATAAAATTCAATCCTAGAAGAATGCTATAAAATCCAAAGTATATGTCTAAAGTATATGTCTAAACAGACACCCCTGAGAAAACAGTGATATGTGCAAAAAAACTGCAATCTTGACACTGGTAAGCCTTATTTTAATTGTGACATTTTATTGTACCATCTACACTATATTTGTTATCTTTTTTTAGGGGGAATAGATTCGCAATTCTCTACTATCAACTTTTTATGGTGGGGCATCCACCACTAAGGGGATAAAAACCTGATCACACGTTCAGACCCACAAGCGATTACAGCTATCTATATTTGATTGCAGTTTTTTTGCACAGATCACTGTTTTCTCAGGGGTGTCTGTTTAGACATATACTTTAGACATATACTTTGGATTTTATAGCATTCTTCTAGGATTGAATTTTATATATTTTTTTTGTATTTTTCTCATCGGATTGATTTTGTTCATCACTATTGGATTGGTCTATTTGAACCCACCGGATTGGGATTTGACTTTGTTTTCACAGTTCTTCATAAGGAGTTTTTTTGTCTCCAGTTGCATTTGTTTTAGCACTGTTTTCACCGGCACTTTTTTCACCGGCATTTTTTTCACAAGACACTTCTTCACGAGTTCTATTTGTCATTTAGTGATATCTGTATATATACATTTTGATTCTGTATATATATTTCGCATCCATATTTTCTGATTTACAATTCTATTGACATAATCTGTCATTGCCCTACACACACTTGGATCTACTAAGCACATATACCTTTAGGATCAGCATAGTTCTTTTACACCTTGGGGATCACTAGCTTTAGTCATCTATTCCTCCACACTAGGAGTATCACACATAGCAGTAGGTTTTTATATTATTCTGAGAAATTCATATATTATCCTGAGTAATTCTAAGAAGGCTGTATTTTTCAGGAGGCTCTATTTCTCCCACATACTATTGATTTTATCTCTGTATTTATCTGTATAATCTTGCTTTTATTGTAAAACCATCATGGATCCATGAAAATCGGTTCAATTGTTTTTTATTGTAACTTGTTCTTTATTGTACTGTTTTTATTGTACTGTGCTTTTATTTTATTTTATTTTTACTGTGTATTTTACCGCACTGTGTACACCTTTCTGGATATATTAAAGTATTTAACAACTGACAGATTTACCTTGCCTTCGTATAGTTGGCGCCTGGGCTTTTTCCTCTATCTATTGCAATTTTAGGTGCCTGCTAGACGCACCTCTCCTGGGCTACAGGTACATAGTAGGCGCTTATAGTACCCCCATTCGTAGTTCTGGATAGAGAATATGCCAATATGGACTATTAAAAGACAAAAAGGCACCCGACACCCACAATGGCTGGGGCACTCACCACCTCCTATGAACCAGATCCCTGCAAACTAGAATTTCTCCATCGCTACACTGTCAGGAATGCAGAAATGGAGGACGGAACGTAATCACTTCCAGCCAGAAGGTAAACCGTATAGTCCAAAAAAAGCACGCCCAACCATAAGGTTGCATCACTTCCAAAGGCCTTTATGTTCCAAGCCATGAGCCCATTTAACACTACACATAAGCAGATTGAATCACATAACAAACATGATTAAATCCCCCCCTGTTCATAAACCCCCCTCAGGAGATATTAACCCTTGATACAAAGATACTAAAAGGAGACTCACTGAGACCCTTATGATAAAGTTAGTCCCGCAAGGTGGTAGCCTCTCAGGAAAACATCTGTGGTACAGTACATTCACAAAGAAAGAAAATGAAATGATCTTAAAAGGAATCTACGCCGTGGAACAGGAACACGGCCCTTCAAGTGTGACGGAAGTAGCATCGCCTCAGCCATGGACTTGAGAGAAGAAAGCAGGCAGCGGAGCAAAGTTAGACAACGCCGATTGCTTGAGGAGCTGTTAACATCAAAGACTCTTCCTGCATCTCCAGACTAACTTTCATCCAAGCCCTCACTGAGAGACTGACAGGATTATTTAAATCTCCTGTCCCATGTCAAAGAGTACTACCCTCCATAAGAGACAAATTAAATTCTGACACTTCTCTGCCAACCTCCTAAGAAGAGAGGCAAAGAATGAGTGGGGGATGAGGGGAGTGGGAGGAGTATTTAAGCTTTTGGCTGGGGTGACTTTGCCTCCTCCTGGTGGCCAGGTTCTTATTTCTCAAAAGCAATGAATGCAGCTGTGGACGCTTTCCATTTAAGAAGAAAAAAACTATTTTTGTAAGAACTTACCTGATAAATTCATTTCTTTCATATTGGCAAGAGTACATGAGCTAGTGACGTATGGGATATACAATCCTACCAGGAGGGGCAAAGTTTCCCAAACCTCAAAATGCCTATAAATACACCCCTTGCCACACCCACAATTTAGTTTAACGAATAGCCAAGTAGTGGGGTGATAAAGAAAGGAGTAAAAAGCATCAAAGAAATTTGGAATAATTGTGCTTTATACAAAAAATCGTAACCACCATAAAAAGGGTGGGCCTCATGGACTCTTGCCAATATGAAAGAAATTAATTTATCAGGTAAGTTCTTACATAACATATGTTTTCTTTCATGTAATTGGCAAGAGTCCATGAGCTAGTGACGTATGGAATATCAAATACCCAAGATGTGGAACTCCACGCAAGAGTCACTAGAGAGGGAGGGATAAAAAATAAACAGCCAAATGCTGAAAAAATATTCCACAATCCAAATATAAGTTATTCTCATGAAGAAAAGAAAAACTTAAAACATCAGCAGAAGAATCAAACTGAAACAGCTGCCTAAAGAACTTTTCTACCAAAAACTGCTTCAGAAGAAGCAAATACATCAAAACGGTAGAATTTAGTAAATGTATGCAAAGAGGACCAAGTCGCTGCTTTGCAAATCTGATCAACTGAAGCTTCATTCTTAAAAGCCCACAAAGTGGAGACTGATCTAGTAGAATGAGCTGTAATTCTCTGAGGCGGGGCTTGACCCGACTCCAAATAAGCTTGAAGAATCAAAAGCTTTAACCAAGAAGCCAAGGAAATAGCAGAGGCCTTCTGACCTTTCCTAGGACCAGAAAATATAACAAATAGACTACACATTCAGAATAGCCACGACCGAGTCAGATACCTTACGCACTGATTCTTTAGACTTCCTCTTGCGCTTTCCCTGTAACATGGGAAAAGCAGACAACGCATCAGAAACTGCAGAAGACATGAGGGAAGCACTGTCTTGCCAGGAGACCACAGCCGGAGCTTGAGAGGAAGCGCAGGGAATTGAATTAATGGGTACTAAAATTTGTGATACCTGAGGAGAAAAATGCGGCATATCTTGCACATTGTCAGAAGACTCCTGGACAGCATCCGTCTTAGACAATATAGGCTCAAGAAATCAATCCTTAAGATTTAATGTTCTCTCAACACATGAGGATCAAAAAGGAATTGGTGGTTCAATATTAGCATTCAAACACAAAGGAAATCTGTAACAGAGTCTTGGTCCATCTTAACAGAATAAATATAAATAAATAATTAAATT
The DNA here is from genome assembly GCF_027579735.1 of Bombina bombina. Lineage (NCBI taxonomy): Eukaryota > Metazoa > Chordata > Amphibia > Anura > Bombinatoridae > Bombina > Bombina bombina. Next base: position 271,653,839 of record NC_069503.1, read on the forward strand.
ATGAACAATTAAAATAAAGAAAAAAAACTTAACTGTTTCTTTAAATTTTAAAACGAAAATGCTTTATTTTTGATGCAATGCAAAAACGAAACTGCTTTATTTTTTGAACAAATACAAAAAGAAAATGTATGCTTACCTAATAAATTTATTTATTTATTGACGCGATGAGTCCACGGATCATCTTAATTACTATTGGGAATACCACTCCTGCCCTGCAGGAGGCGGCAAAGAGCACCACAGCAAAGCTGTTAAATATCACCTCCCTTCCCTCCCAACCCAGTCATTCGACCAAAGTAAAGGAGAGAAAGGAAGTAACAAGGTGCAGAGGTGTCTAAAGTTTATAACCAACAACCTGTCTTTCAAAACAGGGTGGGCCGTGGACTCATCGTGTCAAAAAAGAAATACATTTATCAGGTAAGCATAAATGTGCTTTTCTTTTTAATGACATGATGAGTCCACGGATCATCTTAATTACTATTGGGAATCAATACCCAAGCTAGAGTACACAGATGATACGGGAGGGACAAGACAGGGAACCTAAACGGAAGGCACCACTGCTTGAAGAACCTTTCTCCCAAAAGCAGCCTCAGCCGAGCAAAAAAAAAAAGAAATGCAAACAGACAGCTCGGGCTGTGCAATTCAATGCAAGGATCAAAAGCAAAAAATAATGTTAAATGAGCAGCACATTATATTCGTGTGTGCTAGCTGAGACAATGTATCGCTTTGTCCAATTATGAAACAATTGTAGTAAACCTGTGTTGATTGTTGCAATTGATTACCAAGACCGTTAACCCCTTACATTCGCAAGACTCATCGTTATAAATAAAACATAAGCTAGACAGTTCTAGCAATAACAAACTCACTTGATTCTGAGAATGTAATCCAATGTCAGATGAGATCCAGGAAAACGGAACTGTTATATTCACTGTTAGTAGTGCAATTTGTAGCAACAGTCACAGATACTGCCTGTGTTCATAGCAGCATCACGGCTTGTTACACAGGTGTTGAGAAGGGCTCCCCTGCTAAGCCCTCGTTTGTAATGATAAGTAAACAGAAATTAGTTCAACACCTCTGATTGTAACAAAAATAGAACCCAATAATCGAAAAAACAGAAAGGCTGATGAAATAAGTGTTAAAACTTCACCTTTAATTGAAATTCCGTGAGTAAAAAACAAAGGCACAGCACACAGACCTGACTACCGCTGACGCGTTTCCTGCCCTATTGGGCACTTCATCAGAGCTACCTAACAGGTGTGTAAGGACTCCTTAAAAACAGGATGTAAGCCCTGCACACCTGCTGCATAATTAATTATAACAAAAAATGGAAATTTTGTGTGTATTGTGAAATAAACATCCAATCCAACGTGTAAAACAATAATAAACATTATGCATAATAAATAAACTTGAAAATATCGATCATAAACAAAAAAATATATATACATTATTATACACTAAGACTATGCTTTCATATAAAATTGTATCATTCAATAGGCACATTAAAAAACGATAGTACAATTCAATGTGTGGGGGATAACGATTCTTACTGTAACTAAATACATGAATATTCGTCAATTAATAACATCCCAGTGTACTGAAGTTAATTTAAACATGTTAAAAACATATAATATGGAAATACAAAGAGGGAACTGATATTCTAATATACCTTAGTAAATAAACGATGTGAAATGTACATTGTATATACATGTATTAGGTAACACACAGAGAGCATAAGCAGTTAAGTTTACCAATGTGTATTACATCATATAAAAGTCAAATGCTATAAAGTATAAACACATTCAAAAAACATATACTGCCTGCTCTCCGGGTGACCAAACTTGAACAGTTTATCACTAAGATTTTATATATAATCTGGGCGATATCAGAATTTATATCTATTATAAGATCCAGATCCTAGGTCTATGTATTGTCAATGAACAATTTGATGTCACTTATTTTATTAATACCAAAAGGAGCACCGGTTTTTAAAGTGTGAATCCAGTAAACTTCTCGTTTACTCAGTGCTGCATATCTATTGCCTCCTCTGGGTCCTAGTTTAACTACCTCAATCCCTTGGAATGTAAAACCAGCTGAACTATTTCCATGTGTAAAGCAAAGTGCTTGGCCACAGGGGTTTTGGGAATTTCTGCTTCCAGGGAAAGTAAATGCTCTCTTATGCGATCTTTGAGCATTCTAGATGTTAACCCTGTATATTGATAATTACAAGACTTGCAGGTCAAAAGATATATAACAAAAGTAGAAGTGCAAGTAATATGCTCTTTAATCTTAAATGTTTGTCCTGTACAAGTCGAGGTAAAAGTATCGCCACATGTGACATAGCTACAACTCTTACAAGGTCTGACATTGCATTTATAAAAGCCTGGTTTAGATGTTAACCAATTAGTTGACTGTGTGGTGTGTAAGCTCTTCTTGCTAAAATCCTTTCTAGCCATATCACCAATGGTTTTAGCTTTACGAGAGATAAAATTACATTTACTAGAGATGTGTTTTAGATCTGAATCCCTATCTAGGATTGGTAATCTATTCCTAATAATTCTACTGATGTCATCAAATTGTCTGCTGTAAGATGTAATAAAATTCACACCATCTTTTAATCCAATATCTTTAACCTTATCTTTCAGTAGACTATTTCTATCAAAATTACTCACTTGTTCCGATATCTTCAACAAACTTTGTTCATCATAGCCTCTTTCTTTCAGTCTAATAGTTAGATCTTCTGCATGTTTCTTATAACTCTCTATGTTGCTACAATTCCTCCGTAATCTGATATATTGACCTTTTGGTATCCCCTTTTTTAAGTGAAATGGGTGGCAAGAATCTGCTCTAAGAATAGTATTACCAGAGATCTCTTTCCTAAAGACCTCAGTAACAATGCCCTCTGCACTGTGACTAAGTTTAACATCTAAATATGGTATGGCATCCTTAGAGTGACTAAATGTAAAACTTAAGTTAGCATCATTCTGATTTAGATATTGCACAAATTTATCTAAGATTCTATCGTCTCCACTCCATAATAAAAGCATATCATCTATAAAGCGTGTATAATAGGTGATATGCTTCTTAAATGGATTTGCAACATTGAACAATTTTGTCCTCAAATTCAGCTAGATAGAGATTAGCATACGAGGGGGCAAATTTAGCCCCCATCGCAGTGCCTCTCTGCTGTAGAAAATACATGCCATCAAAAATAAAATAATTATGATGTAGCAAAAAGCTGGTTACTTGCAACATAAATTCTATTAGGCCTGAATCATAGTTCGAGTATTTAGACAGCATAGCTTTCATAGCCAATAAACCTTTATCGTGTGGTATACAAGAATATAAGGACACAGCATCTATTGTTACAAAGTTACAATCTGTATCACATTTACATTCTTGCAAAGACCTGATCAGGTGTTTGGTGTCACGTAAGAAACCTGGTAAAGATTGGACAACTGGCTGTAATTGTGCATCCAACCATTCCCCCAACCTCTCCCCCAGAGAGCCAATAGCAGATATAATAGGTCTCCCTGGGGGATTGGTTAAGCTTTTATGTACTTTAGGCAGGAACTTGAAAATTGGGATTCTAGGGTGTTCTACATATAATGTATCACATATACTGTTAGTGAAAATGTTTTTTTCTATACCATCATCTAACAAAGAAGAAAGTTCCCTTTGAAATTTGACTGTGGGATTAAAGGTTAATTTATCAGATTACGGAGGAATTGTAGCAACATAGAGAGTTAGAAGAAACATGCAGAAGATCTAACTATTAGACTGAAAGAAAGAGGCTATGATGAACAAAGTTTGTTGAAGATATCGGAACAAGTGAGTAATTTTGATAGAAATAGTCTACTGAAAGATAAGGTTAAAGATATTGGATTAAAAGATGGTGTGAATTTTATTACATCTTACAGCAGACAATTTGATGACATCAGTAGAATTATTAGGAATAGATTACCAATCCTAGATAGGGATTCAGATCTAAAACACATCTCTAGTCAATGTAATTTTATCTCTTGTAAAGCTAAAACCATTGGTGATATGGCTAGAAAGGATTTTAGCAAGAAGAGCTTACACACCACACAGTCAACTAATTGGTTAACATCTAAACCAGGCTTTTATAAATGCAATGTCAGACCTTGTAAGAGTTGTAGCTATGTCACATGTGGCGATACTTTTACCTCGACTTGTACAGGACAAACATTTAAGATTAAAGAGCATATTACTTGCACTTCTACTTTTGTTATATATCTTTTGACCTGCAAGTCTTGTAATTATCAATATACAGGGTTAACATCTAGAATGCTCAAAGATCGCATAAGAGAGCATTTACTTTCCCTGGAAGCAGAAATTCCCAAAACCCCTGTGGCCAAGCACTTTGCTTTACACATGGAAATAGTTCAGCTGGTTTTACATTCCAAGGGATTGAGGTAGTTAAACTAGGACCCAGAGGAGGCAATAGATATGCAGCACTGAGTAAACGAGAAGTTTACTGGATTCACACTTTAAAAACCGGTGCTCCTTTTGGTATTAATAAAATAAGTGACATCAAATTGTTCATTGACAATACATAGACCTAGGATCTGGATCTTATAATAGATATAAATTCTGATATCGCCCAGATTATATATAAAATCTTAGTGATAAACTATTCAAGTTTGGTCACCCGGAGAGCAGGCAGTATATGTTTTTTGAATGTGTTTATACTTTATAGCATTTGACTTTTATATGATGTAATACACATTGGTAAACTTAACTGCTTATGCTCTCTGTGTGTTACCTAATACATGTATATACAATGTACATTTCACATCGTTTATTTACTAAGGTATATTAGAATATCAGTTCCCTCTTTGTATTTCCATATTATATGTTTTCAACATGTTTAAATTAACTTCAGTACACTGGGATGTTATTAATTGACGGATATTCATGTATTTAGTTACAGTAAGAATCGTTATCCCCCACACATTGAATTGTACTATCGTTTTTTAATGTGCCTATTGAATGATACAATTTTATATGAAAGCATAGTCTTAGTGTATAATAATGTATATATATTTTTTTGTTTATGATCGATATTTTCAAGTTTATTTATTATGCATAATGTTTATTATTGTTTTACACGTTGGATTGGATGTTTATTTCACAATACACACAAAATTTCCATTTTTTGTTATAATTAATTATGCAGCAGGTGTGCAGGGCTTACATCCTGTTTTTAAGGAGTCCTTACACACCTGTTAGGTAGCTCTGATGAAGTGCCCAATAGGGCAGGAAACGCGTCAGCGGTAGTCAGGTCTGTGTGCTGTGCCTTTGTTTTTTACTCACGGAATTTCAATTAAAGGTGAAGTTTTAACACTTATTTCATCAGCCTTTCTGTTTTTTCGATTATTGGGTTCTATTTTTGTTACAATCAGAGGTGTTGAACTAATTTCTGTTTACTTAAAAAAAAAAAGAGTCAGATTTATAAAATTTTGAAAAAGTTGCCACCTTGCAAATCTGATCCACAGAAGCTTCATTTTTGAATGCCCATGAGGAAGCAACAGCCCTCGTGGAATGAGCCGTAACTCTCTCTGGAGGCTGCTGTCCAGCAGTATCAAATGCAAAACGTATGATACTCTTCAGCCAAAAAGAAAGAAGTAGCCGTGGCATTCTGTCCCTTACGTTTTCCTGAGAAAACCACAAACAAAGCAGAAGACTGACGAAAATCCTTAGTTGTCTGCAGATAAAACCTTAAGGCACGAACCACATCCAAATTGAGTAGAAGCCGTTCCATCTGAAAAGAAGGATTAGGACACAAGGCAAGAACAACAATCTCCTGATTAATGTTCCGATCAGAAACAACCTTAGGAAGAAAACCTAATTTAGTAAGTAAAACTACCTTATCTGAATGGAAAATATGGTAAGGAAAAGTGTATTGCAATGCCGAAAGCACAGACACTCTGCGAGCTGAAGAAATAGCAACAAGAAATAAAACTTTCCAAGATAACTTAATATCTAAGGAATGCATGGGCTCAAACGGAGCCCTTTGAAGAACTTTGAGAACTAAATTAAGACTCCATGGAGGAGTAACTGGTTTGAACATAGGCCTGATCCTGACCAAGGTCTGACAAACAGATTGTACATCTGGAACATCTGTCAGACTTTTGTGTAACAAAATAGATAAGGCAGAAATTTGACCCCTTTAGGGAACTTGTCGATAATCTTTTCTCCAAACCCTCTTGGAGAAAAGACAAAATTCTAGGAATCCTAACTCTACTCTAGGAGTAGCCCTTGGAAGAGAGAGATATTTACGCCATATCTTATGGTAATTCCTTCTAGTACAGGATTACGAGCCTGAATCATGGTCTATGACCGATTCTGAAAACATCGCTTGGATAAAAATAAGCGTTCCATCTCCAAACAGTCAGTCAGCTTCAGGGAAACTAGATTTGGGTGAAGGAAGGGCCCTTGAATTAGAAGGTCCTTCCTCAATGGAAGTCTCCAAGGTGACAGAGATGACATGACCACTAGATCTGCATACCAAATCCTGCGAGGCCAAGCCGGTGTAATGAGGATCACCGATGACCTCTCCTGCTTGATTCAAGTAATGACCCGAGGAAGAAGAGTAAATGGAGGAAATAGGTATGCTAGTCTGAAGGTTCAAGGTACCTCCAGGGCGTCTATCAGAACCGTCTGAGGGTCCCAGAACCTCAAACCATACCTCGGAAGCTTGGCAGTCTATTCAGATGCCATGAAATCCAATTCCGGCTGACCCCATCTGAGAATCAGGCTGGAAAACACTTCCAGATGGAGTTCCCATTGCCCCGGATGAAAAGTCTGTCTGCTCAGTAGTCCACCCCTGGGATGTGGATCGCCGACAGACATCAAAAGTGGACTTCCGCCCACTGAATTATTTTGGTTACCTCTGTCATGGCTAAGGAACTCCTCACTCCCTGATGATTAATGTAAGCCTGAAGTTATGTTGCCCAACTGTAACCTGATAAACTGGACCAAGGCTAACTGGGGCTAGGCAAGAAGAGCATTGAAGATCGCTCTCAGCCCCAGAATGTTATATGGGTAGAACAGACTGAGAACCAACTCCCTGAGCCCTTAGGGAGCCCCAGACTGCTCCCCATCCTAGAAGGCTGGTATCTGTTGTCACAATCACCCAAGATGGTCTGCAAAAGCAGGTTCCCTGGGAGAGATGATCCAGAGACAACCACCATTGAAGAGAATCTCTTGTCTCCTGCTCCAGTAGTATTTGGGGAGACAAGTCCGCATAATCTGAGGTGGAACCGAGCAAATGGGATGATGTCCATTGCCGCTACCATCAACCCAATTACCTCCATGCACTGAGCCACTGATGGTCGAGGAGTGGACTGATGATCTAGACAAATATCGAAGATCTTTGATTTCCTGACTTCTGTCCGAAAAATCTTCATTGATAGGGACTCTATTATGGTTCCCAAGAAGGTTACCCTTGTCCATGGGACTAAGGAACTCCTTTCCAAATTTACCTTGCATCCTTGATATCGCAGGAAGGATAACATTTCCGTCTGGGATCTTGCTTTGAAAAGATGGCACCTGGACTAGGCTGTCTTCCAGATAGGGCGCCCCTGCAAAACCCTGTAACCGAAGCACCGCCAACAACAAACTCAGAACCTTTGAGAAAATTCTGGGAGCTGTGGCAAGACCGAAGGGCAAAGCCACAAATTGGAAGCGTTTGTCTAGAAAGGCAAACCTTAGAAACCTGTGACGGTCCCTGTGAATGGGAACATGCAAGTACGCGTCCTTTAAATCCGCCGTTGTCATAAATTGACCTTCTTGGACCAAAGGAAGAATGGAATGAATAGTTTCCATCTTGAAGGACTGTACTCTTAGGAATTTGATTAGACTCTTGAGATCTAAAATAGAACTGAAGGTTCCCTCTTTTTTGGGAACCACGACCAGATTGGAATAAAATCCCAGACCCCGTTCCTGAATCGGAACAGGAACTATCACTCCCAGGTCGGAGAGGTCTCCTACACAGTGTAAGAACACCTTACCTCTTATCTGGCTCCAGATAATCTTGAAAGCCTAACCTAGTTATTTGCAGCAAGCACGAGCAATACCAATACACTCTTGTAGCAGATTTGTATAACCCTAATAAATAATTGAGTTTATCTTAAGGTCTAAAGCCAATGGGAAATAACATAATTTATGTAAGAATTTACCTGATAAATTAATTTCTTTCATATTGGGAAGAGTCCATGAGCTAGTGACGTATATGATATACAATCCTACCAGGAGGGGCAAAGTTTCCCAAACCTCAAAATGCCTATAAATACACCCCCCACCACACCCACAATTCAGTTTAACAAATAGCCAAGAAGTGGGGTGATAAGAAAGGAGCAAAAAAGCATCAACAAGGAATTGGAATAATTGTGCTTTATACAAAAAAAAATCATAACCACTATAAAAAGGGTGGGTCTCATGGACTCTTGCCAATATGAAAGAAAACATAATTTATGTAAGAACTTACCTGATAAATTCATTTCTTTCATATTAGCAAGAGTCCATGAGCTAGTGACGTATGGGATATACATTCCTACCAGGAGGGGCAAAGTTTCCCAAACCTCAAAATGCCTATAAATACACCCCTCACCACACCCACAATTCAGTTTAACGAATAGCCAAGAAGAGGGGTGATAAAAAAGTGCGAAAGCATATAAAATAAGGAATTGGAATAATTGTGCTTTATACAAAAAAATCATAACCACCACAAAAAAGGGTGGGCCTCATGGACTCTTGCTAATATGAAAGAAATGAATTTATCAGGTAAGTTCTTACATAAATTATGTTTTCTTTCATGTAATTAGCAAGAGTCCATGAGCTAGTGACGTATGGGATAATGACTACCCAAGATGTGGATCTTTCCACACAAGAGTCACTAGAGAGGGAGGGATAAAATAAAGACAGCCAATTCCTGCTGAAAATAATCCACACCCAAAAACAGAATTTATGTTTACCTGATAAATTACTTTCTCCAACGGTGTGTCCGGTCCACGGCGTCATCCTTACTTGTGGGATATTCTCTTCCCCAACAGGAAATGGCAAAGAGCCCAGCAAAGCTGGTCACATGATCCCTCCTAGGCTCCGCCTACCCCAGTCATTCGACCGACGTTAAGGAGGAATATACGCATAGGAGAAACCATATGATACCGTGGTGACTGTAGTTAAAGAAAATAAATTATCAGACCTGATTAAAAAACCAGGGCGGGCCGTGGACCGGACACACCGTTGGAGAAAGTAATTTATCAGGTAAACATAAATTCTTTTTTCTCCAACATAGGTGTGTCCGGTCCACGGCGTCATCCTTACTTGTGGGAACCAATACCAAAGCTTTAGGACACGGATGAAGGGAGGGAGCAAATCAGGTCACCTAGATGGAAGGCACCACGGCTTGCAAAACCTCTCCCCCAAAAATAGCCTCAGAAGAAGCAAAAGTATCAAACTTGTAAAATTTAGTAAAAGTGTGCAGTGAAGACCAAGTCGCTGCCTTACATATCTGATCAACAGAAGCCTCGTTCTTGAAGGCCCATGTGGAAGCCACAGCCCTAGTGGAATGAGCTGTGATTCTTTCAGGAGGCTGCCGTCCGGCAGTCTCATAAGCCAATCTGATGATGCTTTTAATCCAAAAAGAGAGAGAGGTAGAAGTTGCTTTTTGACCTCTCCTTTTACCAGAATAAACAACAAACAAGGAAGATGTTTGTCTAAAATCCTTTGTAGCATCTAAATAGAATTTTAGAGCGCGAACAACATCCAAATTGTGCAACAAACGTTCCTTCTTCGAAACTGGTTTCGGACACAAAGAAGGCACGACCATCTCCTGGTTAATGTTTTTGTTAGAAACAACTTTTGGAAGAAAACCAGGTTTAGTACGTAAAACCACCTTATCTGCATGGAACACCAGATAAGGAGGAGAACACTGCAGAGCAGATAATTCTGAAACTCTTCTAGCAGAAGAAATTGCAACCAAAAACAAAACTTTCCAAGATAATAACTTAATATCAACGGAATGTAAGGGTTCAAACGGAACCCCCTGAAGAACTGAAAGAACTAAGTTGAGACTCCAAGGAGGAGTCAAAGGTTTGTAAACAGGCTTGATTCTAACCAGAGCCTGAACAAAGGCTTGAACATCTGGCACAGCTGCCAGCTTTTTGTGAAGTAACACAGACAAGGCAGAAATCTGTCCCTTCAAGGAACTTGCAGATAATCCTTTCTCCAATCCTTCTTGAAGAAAGGATAGAATCTTAGGAATCTTAACCTTGTCCCAAGGGAATCCTTTAGATTCACACCAACAGATATATTTTTTCCATATTTTGTGGTAAATTTTTCTAGTTACAGGCTTTCTGGCCTGAACAAGAGAATCAATTACAGAATCTGAGAACCCTCGTTTTGATAAGATCAAGCGTTCAATCTCCAAGCAGTCAGCTGGAGTGAGACCAGATTCGGATGTTCGAACGGACCTTGAACAAGAAGTTCTCGTCTCAAAGGTAGCTTCCATGGTGGAGCCGATGACATATTCACCAGATCTGCATACCAAGTCCTGCGTGGCCACGCAGGAGCTATCAAGATCACCGACGCCCTCTCCTGATTGATCCTGGCTACCAGCCTGGGGATGAGAGGAAACGGCGGGAATACATAAGCTAGTTTGAAGGTCCAAGGTGCTACTAGTGCATCTACTAGAGTCGCCTTGGGATCCCTGGATCTGGACCCGTAGCAAGGAACCTTGAAGTTCTGACGAGAGGCCATGAGATCCATGTCTGGAATGCCCCACAGTTGAGTAATTTGGGCAAAGATTACCGGATGGAGTTCCCACTCCCCCGGATGCAATGTCTGACGACTCAGAAAATCCGCTTCCCAATTTTCCACTCCTGGGATGTGGATTGCAGACAGGTGGCAGGAGTGAGTCTCCGCCCATTGAATGATTTTGGTCACTTCTTCCATCGCCAGGGAACTCCTTGTTCCCCCCTGATGGTTGATGTACGCAACAGTCGTCATGTTGTCTGATTGAAACCGTATGAACTTGGCCTTTGCTAGCTGAGGCCAAGCCTTGAGAGCATGGAATATCGCTCTCAGTTCCAGAATATTTATCGGTAGAAGAGATTCTTCCCGAGACCAAAGACCCTGAGCTTTCAGGGATCCCCAGACCACGCCCCAGCCCATCAGACTGGCGTCGGTCGTGACAATGACCCACTCTGGTCTGCGGAAGGTCATCCCTTGTGACAGGTTGTCCAGGGACAGCCACCAACGGAGTGAGTCTCTGGTCCTCTGATTTACTTGTATCTTCGGAGACAAGTCTGTATAGTCCCCATTCCACTGACTGAGCATGCACAGTTGTAATGGTCTTAGATGAATGCGCGCAAAAGGAACTATGTCCATTGCCGCTACCATCAAACCTATTACTTCCATGCACTGCGCTATGGAAGGAAGAGGAACGGAATGAAGTGTTTGACAAGAGTTTAGAAGTTTTGTTTTTCTGGCCTCTGTCAGAAAAATCCTCATTTCTAAGGAGTCTATTATTGTTCCCAAGAAGGGAACCCTTGTCGACGGAGATAGAGAACTCTTTTCCACGTTCACTTTCCATCCGTGAGATCTGAGAAAGGCCAGGACTATGTCCGTGTGAGCCTTTGCTTGAGGAAGGGACGACGCTTGAATCAGAATGTCGTCCAAGTAAGGTACTACTGCAATGCCCCTTGGTCTTAGCACCGCTAGAAGGGACCCTAGTACCTTTGTGAAAATCCTTGGAGCAGTGGCTAACCCGAAAGGAAGCGCCACGAACTGGTAATGCTTGTCCAGGAATGCGAACCTTAGGAACCGATGATGTTCCTTGTGGATAGGAATATGTAGATACGCATCCTTTAAATCCACCGTGGTCATGAATTGACCTTCCTGGATGGAAGGAAGAATTGTTCGAATGGTTTCCATTTTGAACGATGGAACCTTGAGAAACTTGTTTAAGATCTTGAGATCTAAGATTGGTCTGAACGTTCCCTCTTTTTGGGAACTATGAACAGATTGGAGTAGAACCCCATCCCTTGTTCTCCTAATGGAACAGGATGAATCACTCCCATTTTTAACAGGTCTTCTACACAATGTAAGAATGCCTGTCTCTTTATGTGGTCTGAAGACAATTGAGATCTGTGGAACCTCCCCCTTGGGGGGAGCCCCTTGAATTCCAGAAGATAACCTTGGGAGACTATTTCTAGTGCCCAAGGATCCAGAACATCTCTTGCCCAAGCCTGAGCGAAGAGAGAGAGTCTGCCCCCCACCAGATCCGGTCCCGGATCGGGGGCCAACATTTCATGCTGTCTTGGTAGCAGTGGCAGGTTTCTTGGCCTGCTTTCCCTTGTTCCAGCCTTGCATTGGTCTCCAGGCTGGCTTGGCTTGAGAAGTATTACCCTCTTGCTTAGAGGACGTAGCACTTGGGGCTGGTCCGTTTCTACGAAAGGGACGAAAATTAGGTTTATTTTTGGCCTTGAAAGAGCTATCCTGAGGAAGGGCGTGGCCCTTACCCCCAGTGATATCAGAGATAATCTCTTTCAAGTCAGGGCCAAACAGCGTTTTCCCCTTGAAAGGAATGTTGAGGAGTTTGTTCTTGGAAGACGCATCCGCTGACCAAGATTTCAACCAAAGCGCTCTGCGCGCCACAATAGCAAACCCAGAATTCTTCGCCGCTAACCTAGCCAATTGCAAAGTGGCGTCTAGGGTGAAAGAATTAGCCAATTTGAGAGCACGGATTCTGTCCATAATCTCCTCATAAGGAGGAGAATTACTATCTATCGCCTTTACTAGCTCATCGAACCAGAAACACGCGGCTGTAGTGACAGGGACAATGCATGAAATTGGTTGTAGAAGGTAACCTTGCTGAACAAACATCTTTTTAAGCAAACCTTCTAATTTTTTATCCATAGGATCTTTGAAAGCACAACTATCTTCTATGGGTATAGTGGTGCGTTTGTTTAAAGTAGAAACCGCTCCCTCGACCTTGGGGACTGTCTGCCATAAGTCCTTTCTGGGGTCGACCATAGGAAACAATTTTTTAAATATGGGGGGAGGGACGAAAGGTATACCGGGCCTTTCCCATTCTTTATTTACAATGTCCGCCACCCGCTTGGGTATAGGAAAAGCTTCTGGGAGCCCCGGGACCTCTAGGAACTTGTCCATTTTACATAGTTTCTCTGGGATGATCAAATTCTCACAATCATCCAGAGTGGATAATACCTCCTTAAGCAGAGCGCGGAGATGTTCCAACTTAAATTTAAATGTAATCACATCGGGTTCAGCTTGTTGAGAAATTTTCCCTGAATCTGAAATTTCTCCCTCAGACAAAACCTCCCTGGCCCCCTCAGACTGGTGTAGGGGCATTTCAGAACCATTATCATCAGCGTCCTCATGCTCTTCAGTATCTAAAACAGAGCAGTCGCGCTTACGCTGATAAGTGGGCATTTTGGCTAAAATGTTTTTGATAGAATTATCCATTACAGCCGTTAATTGTTGCATAGTAAGGAGTATTGGCGCGCTAGATGTACTAGGGGCCTCCTGAGTGGGCAAGACTCGTGTAGACGAAGGAGGGAATGATGCAGTACCATGCTTACTCCCCTCACTTGAGGAATCATCTTGGGCATCATTTTCATTGTCACATAAATCACATTTATTTAAATGAGAAGGAACCTTGGCTTCCCCACATTCAGAACACAGTCTATCTGGTAGTTCAGACATGTTAAACAGGCATAAACTTGATAACAAAGTACAAAAAACGTTTTAAAATAAAACCGTTACTGTCACTTTAAATTTTAAACTGAACACACTTTATTACTGCAATTGCGAAAAAGTATGAAGGAATTGTTCAAAATTCACCAAAATTTCACCACAGTGTCTTAAAGCCTTAAAAGTATTGCACACCAAATTTGGAAGCTTTAACCCTTAAAATAACGGAACCGGAGCCGTTTTTAACTTTAACCCCTTTACAGTCCCTGGTATCTGCTTTGCTGAGACCCAACCAAGCCCAAAGGGGAATACGATACCAAATGACGCCTTCAGAAAGTCTTTTCTATGTATCAGAGCTCCTCACACATGCGACTGCATGTCATGCTTCTCAAAAACAAGTGCGCAATACCGGCGCGAAAATGAGGCTCTGCCTATGATTAGGGAAAGCCCCTAGAGAATAAGGTGTCTAAAACAGTGCCTGCCGATATTATTTTACAAAAATACCCAGATTAAATGATTCCTCAAGGCTAAATATGTGTTATATATGAATCGATTTAGCCCAGAAAATGTCTACAGTCTTTATAAGCCCTTGTGAAGCCCTTATTTACTGTCTGAATAAAAATGGCTTACCGGATCCCATAGGGAAAATGACAGCTTCCAGCATTACATCGTCTTGTTAGAATGTGTCATACCTCAAGCAGCAAAAGACTGCTCACTGTTCCCCCAACTGAAGTTAATTCCTCTCAACAGTCCTGTGTGGAACAGCCATGGATTTTAGTAACGGTTGCTAAAATCATTTTCCTCTTACAAACAGAAATCTTCATCTCTTTTCTGTTTCAGAGTAAATAGTACATACCAGCACTATTTTAAAATAACAAACTCTTGATTGAATAATAAAAACTACAGTTTAAACACTAAAAAACTCTAAGCCATCTCCGTGGAGATGTTGCCTGTACAACGGCAAAGAGAATGACTGGGGTAGGCGGAGCCTAGGAGGGATCATGTGACCAGCTTTGCTGGGCTCTTTGCCATTTCCTGTTGGGGAAGAGAATATCCCACAAGTAAGGATGACGCCGTGGACCGGACACACCTATGTTGGAGAAATAAAGTTTAATAAAAAACATAAGCAGAAGATTCAGACTGAAACTGCTGCCTGAAATACTTTTCTACCAAAAACTGCTTCAGAAGAAGAAAATACATCAAAATGGTAGAATTTAGTAAAAATATGCAAAGAGGACCAAGTTGCAACTATGCAAATGTGATCAACCGAAGCTTCATTCCTAAACGCCCAGGAAGTAGAAACTGACCTGGTAGAATGAGCTGTAATCCTCTGAGGCGGAGTTTTACCCGACTCAACATAGGCAAGATGAATTAAAGATTTCAACCAAGATGCCAAATGGCAGAAGCTTTCTGGCCTTTCTAGAACCGGAAAAGATAACAAATAGACTAGAAGTCTTTCGGAAAGACTTAGTAGCTTGAACATAATATTTCAAAGCTCTAACAACATCCAAAGAATGCAAAGATTTCTCCTTAGAATTCTTAGGATTAGGACATAATGAAGGAACCACAATTTCTCTACTAATGTTGTTGGAATTCACAACTTTAGGTAAAAATTCAAAAGAAGTTCGCAACACCACCTCATCCTGATGAAAAATCAGAAAAGGAGACTCACAAGAAAGAGCAGATAAATCAGAAACTCTTCTGGCAGAAGAGATGGCCAAAAGGAACAAAACTCTCCAAGAAAGTAATTTAATGACCAATGAATGCATAGGTTCAAAGGGAGGAGCTTGAAGAGCTCCCAGAACCAAATTCAAACTCCAAGGAGGAGAAATTGACTTAATGACAGGTTTTATACGAACCAAAGCTTGTATAAAACAATAAATATCAGGAAGAATAGCAATCTTTCTGTAAAAAGAACAGAAAGAGCAGAGATTTGTCCTTTCAAGGAACTTGCAGACAAACCCTTATCTAAACCATCCTGAAGAAACTGTAAAATTCTCGGAATTCTAAAAGAATGCCAAGAAAAAAGATGAGAAAGACACCAAAAAATATAAGTCTTCCAGACTCTATAACATATCTCTCTAGATACAGATCTACGAGCCTGTAACATAGTATTAATCACAGAGTCAGAGAAACCTCTTTGACCAAGAATCAAGCGTTCAATCTCCATACCTTAAAATTTAAGGATTTGAGATCCTGATGGAAAAAAAGGACCTTGCGACAGAAGGTCTGGTCTTAACGGAAGAGTCCACGGCTGTCAAGAGGCCATCCGGACAAGATCCGCATACCAAACCTATAAGGCCATGCCGGAGCTACCAGCAGAACAAACGAGCATTCCTTCAGAATCTTGGAGATTACTCTTGGAAGAAGAACTAGAGGCGGAAAGATATATACAGGATGATACTTCCAAGGAAACGATAATGCATCCACTGCCTCCGCCTAAGGATCCCGGGATCTGGACAGATATCTGGGAAGTTTCTTGATTAGATGGGACGCCATCAGATCTATTTCTGGAAATTCCCACATTTGAACAACCTGAAGAAATACCTCTGGGTGAAGAAACCATTCGCCCGGAGCAACGTTTGGCGACTTAGATAAACCGCTTCCCAATT
The DNA here is from genome assembly GCF_027579735.1 of Bombina bombina. Taxonomy (NCBI): domain Eukaryota; kingdom Metazoa; phylum Chordata; class Amphibia; order Anura; family Bombinatoridae; genus Bombina; species Bombina bombina. The sequence continues at coordinate 271,670,188 of NC_069503.1, forward strand.
GTCTACACCTGGGAAATGAACCGCAGAGATTAGACAGGAGCTGGAATCCGCCCAAACCAAAAAAATTGAGATACTTCTTTCATAGCCAGAGGACTGTGAGTCGCTCCTTGACGATGTATGCCACAGTTGTGACATTGTCTGTCTGAAAAAAAATGAACGATTCTCTCTACAGAAGAGGCCAAAACTGAAGAGCTCTGAAAATTGCACGGAGTTCCAAAATATTTATCGGTAATCTCACCTCCTGAGATTCCCAAACTCCTTGTGCCGACAGAGATCCCCACACAGCTCCCCAACCTGTGAGACTTGTATCTGTTGAAATTACAGTCCAGGTCGAAAGCACAAAAGAAGCCCCCTGAATTAAACGATGGTGATCTGTCCACGTTAGAGAGTGTCGAACAATCGGTTTTAAAGATATAAATTGAAATATCTTTGTGTAATCCTTGCACCATTGATTCAGCATACAGAGCTGAAGAGGTCGCATGTGAAAAACAAGCAAAGGAGATTGCGTCCAATGCAGCAGTCATAAGACCTAGAATTTCCATGCATAAGGTTACCGAAGGGAATGATTGTGACTGAAGGTTTCGACAAACTAAAAACAATTTAGACGTCTCTTGTCTGTTAAAGACAGAGTCATGGACACTGAATCTATCTGGAAACCCAGAAAGATTACCCTTGACTGAGGAATCAATGAACTTTTTGATAAATTGATCCTCCAACCATGATCTTGAAGAAACAACACAAGTCGAATCGCATGAGATTCTTTGAATAAGAAGACTGAGCAAATACCAAGATAATCGTCCAAATAAGGAAATACAAAAACCCTGTTCTCTGAATACAGAAAGATGGGCACCGAGAATCTTTGAAAAAAATTCTTGGAACTGAGGCTAGGCCAAACAGTAGAGCCACAAAACTGGTAATGCTTGTCTAAAAAGAGAATCTCAGACACTAAAAGTGATCTGAATGAATCGGAATATGCAGATACACATCCTGCAAAACTATAGTAGACATAAAATGCCCTTGCTAAACAAAAGGCAGAATAGTCCAACAGTAACCATCTTGAATGTTGGTATACATAACGATTCAATATTGATAGATCCGGAACTGGTCTGAAGGAATTGACCTTCTTTGGTACAATGAAGAGATAAAATAAAACCCTAGCCCCTGTTCCAGAACTGGAACTGGCATAATTACTCCAGCCAACTCTAGATCTGAAACACATTTCAGAAATGCTGAGCCTTGCTGTGTTAACTGGGACACAGGAAGAAAAAAATCTCTTAGCAGGAGGCCTTAACTGAAGCCAATTCTGTACCTTTCTGAAACAATGTTCTGAAACCAGAGTTTGAGAATGGAATTGATCCAAACTCCATTGAATAAAACATAATCTGCCCCATACCAGCTGAACTGGAAAAAAGGGCCGCACCTTCATGGGTACTTAGGAGCTGACTATAGGTTTCTATAAGGCTTGAATATATTCCAAACTGGAAATAGTTTCCAAACTGAAACCGCTCCTGAGGATGAAGAATCAGGCTTTTGCTCCTTATTATGAGAAAAAGAACGAAAAAATGATTATTACCCTGGAAAGAAAGGGAAAAACAAAGTTAACTTTAGAAGACATATCAGCATTCCAAGTTAAATCCATAAAGCTTTTCTAGCTAAAATAGCTAGAGACATATACCTGACATCAACTCAAATGATATCAAAGATGGTATCACCAATAAGCATGTTATAGAATAAAAATAATGCTATAAAATTATGATCTGATACTTGTTGCGCTAAAACTTCTAACCAAAAAGATGAAGCTGCAGCAACATCCGGTATAGCAGGTCTAAGAAGATTACCTAAACATAAGTAAACTTTTCTTAGAAAGGATTAAATTCTCTTTTCTAAAGGATCCTTAAATTTAGTACTATCTGCCGTAAGAATAGTAGTACATTTTAGCAGGAATAGAGACAGCCCCAAACCTTAGGGATTTTGTCCCCAAAAAACTCTAATCTGTCAGATGGCACAGAATATAATTGCTTAAACGTTTTTAGAAGGAGTAAAAGAATTACCCAAATTATTCCATTCCCTGGAAATTACTTCAGAAAAAACATCAGGGAGATTAAACACTTCTGGAATAACTACAGGAGATTTAAAAAAAAACCTATTTAAACGTTTAGATTTAGTATCAAGAGGACCAGAATCCTCTATATCAAAAGCAATTAATACGTCTTTAAATAAAGAACAAATAAATTCCATCTTGAACAAATAAAAAGATTTAACAGCATCAACCTCTAAGACAGAAACTTCTGAACCAGAAGAACCATTATCAGTATCAGAACGATGATGTTCATTTAAAAATTCATCTGAAAAAAAGAGAAGTTTTAAAAGACTTTTATGTAAACTAGAAGGAGAAATAACAGACATAGCCTTCTAAATGGATTTAAAAAATAAAATCTCTTATGTTTATCAGGAACACTCTGAAAATTAAATGTTGACGGAACAGCAACAGGTAATATAACAGTACTAAAGGAAATTTTATCTGCATTAATAAGTTTGTCATGACATGCAATACAAACAACAGCTGGAGAAACAGGTACCAAAAATTTATAGCAGATACACTTAGCTTGGTAGATCCAGCACTTGACAGCGATTTTCCTGTAGTATCTTCTGACTCAGATGCAACGTGAGACATCTTGCAATATGTAAGAGAAAAAACAACATATATATAAAGCAAAATTGATCAAATTCCTTAAATGACAGTTTCAGGAATGGGAAAAAAATGCCAAAGAACAAGCTTCTAGCAACCAGAAGCAATAAAAAATGAGACTAAAGCGATGCCCATATTATTTGGCGCCTAAATGCTTTTGGCGCCAAAATGACGCCACATCCGGAACGCCGACATTTTTGGCGCGAAATAACGTCAAAAAATGACGTAACTTCCGGCGACACGTATGACGCCGGAAACGGAAATAGAATTTTTGCGCCAAAAAAGTCCGCGCCAAGAATGACGCAATAAAATGAAGCATTTTCAGCCCCCGCGAGCCTAACAGCCCACAGGGAAAAAAGAGTCAAATTTTTGAAGGTAAGAAAAAAAAATGATTAATTCAAATGCATTATCCCAAATATGAAACTGACTGTCTGAAAATAAGGAAAGTTGAACATTCTGAGCCAAGGCAAATAAATGTTTGAATACATATATTTAGAACTTTATAAACAAAGTGCCCAACCATAGCTTGGAGTGTCACAGAAAATAAGACTTACTTACCCCAGGACACTCATCTACATATAGCAGATAGCCAAACCAGTACTGAAACGAGAATCAGCAGAGGTAATGGTATATATAAGAGTATATCGTCGATCTGAAAAGGGAGGTAAGAGATGAATCTCTACGACCGATAACAGAGAACCTATGAAATAGACCCCGTAGAAGGAGATCATTGAATTCAAACAGGCAATACTCTCCTCACATCCCTCTGACATTCACTGCACGCTGAGAGGAAAACCGGGCTCCAACTTGCTGCGGAGCGCATATCAACGTAGAATCTAGCACAAACTTACTTCACCACCTCCCTCGGAGGCAAAGTTTGTAAAACTGAATTGTGGGTGTGGTGAGTGGTGTATTTATAGGCATTTTGAGGTTTGGGAAACTTTGCCCCTCCTGGTAGGAATGTATATCCCATACGTCACTAGCTCATGGACTCTTGCTAATTACATGAAAGAAATGAATTTAGCAGGTAAATTCTTACATAAATTATGTTTTCTTTCATGTAATTGGCAAGAGTCCATGATCTAGTGACGTATGGGATAGCAAATACCCAAGATGTGGAACTCCACGCAAGAGTCACTAGAGAGGGAGGGATAAAAAAAAAGACAGCCAATTCCGCTGAAAAATTAATCCACAACCCAAAACAAAAAAGTTTTAATCTTTATAATGAAAAAAACTGAAATTATAAGCAGAAGAATCAAACTGAAACAGCTGCCTGAAGTACTTTTCTACCAAAAACTGCTTCTGAAGAAGAAAAAACATAAAAATGGTAGAATTTAGTAAAAGTATGCAAAGACCAAGTTGCTGCTTTGTAAATCTTATCAACAGAAGCTTCATTCTTAAAAGCCCAGGAAGTAGAAACTGACCTAGTAGAATGAGCCGTAATCCTCTGAGGCGGGGGATTTACCCGACTCCAAATAAGCTTGATTAATCAAAAGCTTTAACCAAGAAGCCAAGGAAATAGCAGAAGCCTTCTGACCTTTCCTAGAACCAGAAAAGATAACAAATAGACTAGAAGTCTTCCTGAAATCTTTAGTAGATCAACATAATATTGCAAAGCTCTTAACACATCCAAAGAATGTAAAGATCTCTCCAGAGATATATATTAGGATTAGGACACAAAGAAGGGACAACAATTTCTCTATTAATGTTGTTGGAGGTAGAAAATTTAAATGAAGTCCGCAAAACTGTCTTATCCTGATGAAAAATCAAAAAAAGGAGACTCACAAGAAAGAGCAGATAATTCAGAAACTCTTCAAGCTGAAGAGATGGCCAAAAGAAAGAACACTTTCCAAGAAAGTAATTTAATGTCCAGAGAATGCATAGGCTCAAACGGAGGAGCCTGTAAAGCCTTCAAAACCAAATTAAGACTCCAAGGAGGAGAAATTGATTTAATGACAGGCTTGATACGAACCAAAGCCTGTACAAAACAATGAATATCAGGAAGTTTAGCAATTTTTTTGTGGAACAGAACAGAAAGAGCAGAAATTAGTTCTTTCAAGGAACTTGCAGACAAACCCTTATCTAAAACATCCTGAAGAAACTGTAAAATTCTAGGAATTCTAAAAGAATGCCAAGAGAATTTATGAGAAGAACACCATGAAATGAAAGTCTTTCAGACTCGATAATAAATCTTTCTAGACACAGATTTACAAGCCTGCAACATAGTATTAATCACAGAGGCAGAGAAACCTCTATGACTAAGCACTAAACGTTCAATTTCCATACCTTCAAATCTAATTATTTGAGATCCTGAAGGAAAAACGGACCTTGAGATAGGTCTGGCCTTAACGGAAGTGGCCAAGGTTGGCAACTGGACATCCGAATAAGATCCGCATACCAAAACCTGTGTGGCCATGCTGGAGCCACCAGCAATACAAACGAATGCTCCATTATGATTTTGGAAATAACTCTTGGAAGAAGAACTAGAGGCGGAAAGATATAGGCAGGTTGATAACTCCAAGGAAGTGTCAACGCATCCACTGCTTCTGCCTGAGGATCCCTGGACCTGGACAGATACCTGGGAAGTTTCCTGTTTAGATGAGAAGCCATCAGATCTATTTCTGGAAGCCCCCAAATCTGAACAATCTGAGAAAACACATCTGGGTGAAGAGACCACTCTCCCGGATGTAAAGTCTGTCGACTGAGATAATCCGCTTCCCAATTGTCTATACCTGGGATATGGACCGCACAGATTAGACAGGAGCTGGATTCCACCCAAGCAAGTATTTGATACACTTCTTTCATAGCTTGAGGACTGAGTCCCACCCTGATGATTGACATATGCCACGGTTTTGACATTGTCTGAAAAGAAATAAACGGTTCTCTCTTCAGTAGAGGCCAAAACTGAAGAGCTCTGAGAATCGCACAGAGTTCCAAAATATTGATTGGTAATCTCGCCTCTTGAGATTTCCAAACCCCCTGCGCTGTCAGAAATCTGCAGACAGCTCCCCAACCTGAAAGACTCATCTGTTGTGATCACAGTCCAGGTTGGACGAACAAAAGGGGCCCCTTGAAGTATACGATGGTGATCTAACCACCAAGTGAGAGATAGTCGAACATTTGGGATTTAAGGATATTAATTGTAATATTTTTGTATAATCCCTGCACCATTGATTCAGCATACAAAGCTGAAGAGGTCTCATGTGAAAACGAGCAAAGGGGATCGCGTCCAATGCTGCAGTCATGAGACCTAAAACCTCCATGCACATAGCTACTGAAGGGAATGATTGATACTGAAGGTTCCGACAAGCTGCAACCAACTTCAGACGTCTCTTGTCCGTTAGAGACAAAGTCATGGATACTGAATCAATTTGGAAACCTAAAAAGATTACCCTTGTCTGAGGAATCAAATAACTTTTTGGTAAATTGATCCTCCAACCATGTCTTTGAAGAAACTACACTAGTTGATTCGTGTGAGATTCTGCAGAACGTAAAGACTGAGCGAGTTCCAAAATATCGTCCAAATAAGGAAACACCGCAATACCCTGCTCTCTGATTACAGAGAGTAGGGCACCGAGAACCTTTGAAAAGATCCTTGGAGCTGTCGCTAGGCCAAAAGGAAGAGCAACAAATTGGTAATGCTTGTCTAGAAAAGAGAATCTCAGGAACTGATAGTGATCTGGATGAATCGGAATATGAAGATATGCATCCTGTAAGTCTATCGTGGACATATAATGCCCTTGCTAAACAAAAGGCAGAATAGTCCTTATAGTCACCATTTTGAATGTTGGTATTCTTACATAACGATTCAAAATTTTTAGATCCAGAACTGGTCTGAAAGAATTCTCCTTCTTTGGAACAATGAACAGATTTGAATAAAACCCCAGACCCCGTTCCTGAAAAGGAACCGGCACAATTACCCCAGATAACGCCAGGTCTGAAACACACTTCAGGAAAGCCTGAGCTATCTCTGGATTCACTGGAATGTGTGAGAGAAAGAAATTTCTCACAGGTTGTCTTACTTTGAAACCTATTCTGTACCCTTGAGAGACAATGTTCTGAATCCAATGATTTTGGACTGAATTGATCCAAACATCTTTGAAAAATCTTAGTCTGCCCCCTACCAGCTGAGCTGGAATGAGGGCCGCAGCTTCATGCGGACTTGGGGGCTGATTTAGATCTTTTAAATGGCTTGGATTTATTCCAGACTGAAGAAGGCTTCCAATTGGAAACCGTTCCCTTAGGGGAAGGATTAGGTTTCTGTTCCTTATTTTGTCGAAAGGAAGGAAAACGGTTAGCAGCCTTAAATTTACCCTTAGATTTTTTATCCTGAGGCAAAAAAGCTCCCTTCCCCCCAGTGACAGTTGAAATAATCGAATCCAACTGAGAACCAAATAATTTATTACCTTGGAAAGAGAGAGATAGCAACGTTGATTTAGAAGTCATATCAGCATTCCAAGATTTAAGCCATAAAGCTCTTCTAGCTAATATAGCTAAAGACATATCTAACATCAATTCTGATGATATCAAAAATGGCATCACAAATGAAATTATTAGCATAACAATGCTATACACATTATGATCTGGTACTTGTTGCGCTAAGGATTCCAACCAAAAAGTTGAAGCAGCTGCAACATCAGCCAAAGAAATAGCAGGCCTAAGAAGATGACCTGAACATAAATACGCCTTCCTTAGATAAGATTCAAGTTTGCTATCTAAAAGGATCTTTAAAAGAAGTACTATCTGCCATAGGAATAGTAGTACGCTTAGCAAGAGTAGAGATGACCCCATCAACTTTGGGGAGCTTTTCCCAAAACTCCAATCTATCAGTCGGTAAAGGATACAGTTTCTTAAACCTTGAAGGAGAAAAAGTACCCAATTTATTCCATTCCCTAGAAATCACATCTGAAATAGCATCAGGAACTGGAAAAACCTCAGGAATAACTACATGAGGTTTAAAAACCGCATTTAAACGTTTACTAGTTTTAATATCAAGAGGACTAGTCTCCTCCATATCTAATGCAATCAACACCTCTTAATAAGGAACAAATATACTCCATTTTAAAGTATGAAGATTTGTCAGTGTCAATATCTGAGGCAGAATCTTCTGAACCAGATAGATCCTCATCAGAGATAGATAAATCAGAATGTTGTTGGTCATTTAAAAATTCATCAATTTTATGAGAAGTTTTAAAAGATCTTTACGTTTATTAGAAGGCGGTATGGCTGACAAAGCCTTCTGAAAGAAATTAGAAACAAATTCTCTCAAATTAACAGGAATATCCTGAGCATTAGATGTTGAAGGTCCAGCAACAGGTAATGGACTACTACTAATGGAAATATTGTCTGCATGTAAAAGTTTGTCATAACTATCACAAACTACACCCGGAGGAACAGTTACCACAAGTTTACAACAAATACACTTAGCTTTGGTAGAACCGACATCAGGCAGCAGGATTCCAGTAGTAGATTCTGAGACAGGGTCAGATTGAGATATTTTGCATTATATAAGATAAAAAATAACATATAAAGCAAAATTATCAATTTCCTTATATGACAATTTCAGGAATGGGAAAGAAATGCAAACAAAATAGGCCTCTGGGAACCAGAAGCAAAAATAAATGAAGTCTTAAATAATGTCAAAAAGTTTGGAGCCAAGTATGACGCCCACAACTGACAAAATATTTTTTGGCGCCAAAAATGTCTGCAACGAACACGAGCGTCATAGATGATGCAACCCCGTGAAAAAACTTGGCGCCAACTAAGACGCCGGAAATGACAAAATGACGTCAAACGTAATTCTTGCATCAAAAAAGACGCAATAAATGATAGCATTATTCGCTCCCGCAAGCCTAACAGACCGCAATTTAGAAAAGAGAGTCAATTTGAAAACTTCAGGTAAGAATTTTTTTTAATTTTTTTTTTATAATATGCATTTCCCAGATATGAGACAGTCTGCAAAAACGAAATATACTGATGAACCTGAATCATGGCAAATATAAGAACATATATTTAGAACTTTAAATATAAAGTTCCAAACCACAGTGGAGAGTGTCTTAAATAAAAGAAACATACTTACCAAAAGACACTCATCTACATAAAGCAGATAGCCAAACCAGTACTGAAACGAGAATCAGTAGAGGTAATGGTATGTAAGAGTATATTGATCTGAAAAGGGAGGTAGGCGATGAATCTCTACGACCGATAACAGAGAACCTATGAAATAGATCCCCGTTAGGATGACCATTGCATTCAATAGGTAATAATCCCTTCACATCCCTCTGTCATTCACTGCACTCTGAGAGGAACCGGGCTTCAAAAAGCTGAGAAGCGCATATCAATGTCTTAGCACAAACTTACTTCACCACCTCCATAGGAGACAAAGTTTGTAAAACTGAATTGTGGGTGTGGTGAGGGGTGTATTTATAGGCATTTTGAGGTTTGGGAAACTTTGCCCCTCCTGGTAGGATTGTATATCCCATACGTCACTAGCTCATGGACTCTTGCCAATCACATGAAAGAAACTGATATTTGATAACTTGACTCTCTGCATTAGACAAAATTGAGAGACCTAGAATCCACATATTGATTTAGCGTTGAATTATAACTGCCACATTTCAAGACCACAGTCAATCTTTTTAGATTACCCACACTAGAACTTTGGGAAACAGTAATACTCTGTATTCCAACCAGTCAACAATCTAACTGTGTTTTTTAAATATGTAATTTGTTTGTACTATGTTATTTTAAGACTTTAAATAAGATACATTTTAAATAAATCACCTTGTCACACCCAAGACAATGATGTAATCAATATCTAATACAATAGGGAGCGAGAAGTGCTATTTAGATGCATCTTTATCAAATTCTTCTTTTGACAAAACCATTACAAGTTTGCTTATGCATCAGCACTCCAGCCAACACAAGGTTAATCATTATAACCAGATATAGGCATCTCCCCTGTACTAAGTGTAGTGCTGTTGCACATTTGCTTTTTGTTCAAATCTTGAAAGCCAAAACCTCCCTCCTGCTCAGAGGAAGAAGTAGAAGGATTCCCTTGAAATTTCAAAAGGAACGAAAAAATTAATCTTAACCATAATGCAAGCCAATATGGTAAGCCTGAAATCTTAGCTCCCCGCTAAATACTTGAAGGGAAGCATCTGTAAGAAAGGAGATGACCGACTTAAGGGCCTTTATCTTATCCTGGGTTTCTTCAAGGGGAGTGTCTGTCCGAATGGAACCAGACAACGTATGAACCAGTATGCTGCCGCATAAGTGACAGTAGCAATACAAAGGGAAGCATCTGTAAGAAAGGAGATGACCGACTTAAGGGCCTTTATCTTATCCTGGGTTTCTGCCATTTTGAGCAACCCCTCTAACCTCTTATCCCTAGGATCCTTAAAGGAACAACTATCCTCTATGGGAATAGTAGGTCTCCCGGCTAGAGTGGAAATTGTCCCTCCACCTTGGGTACCGTCTGACGAGATTCCTTGAAAGAGTCCACGCTATGGGTAAACATCTCTTCCAAATCAAGGAAATGGAGAAAAAAAACAGAATTTATGCTTACCTGATCAATTACTTTCTCTTGTGGTGTATCCAGTCCACGGATTCATCCTTTACTTGTGGGATATTCTCCTTCCTAACAGGAAGTGGCAAAGAGAGCACACAGCAGAGCTGTCCATATAGCTCCCGTTCTAGCTCCACCCCCCAGTCATTCGACCGAAGGTTAGGAAGAAAAAGGAAAGGAGAAACCATAGGGTGCAGTGGTGACTGTAGTTTTTAAAAAAAAACAAAAAAAACTACCTGACTTAATAGCCAGTGCGGGCCGTGGACTGGATACACCACAAGAGAAAGTAATTTATCAGGTAAGCATAAATTCTGTTTTCTCTTGTAAGGTGTATCCAGCCCACGGATTCATCCTTTACTTATGGGATACCAATACCAAAGCTTTAGGACACGGATGAAGGGAGGGAACAAGACAGGTACCTTAAACGGAAGGCACCACTGCTTGTAAAACCTTTCTCCCAAAGATAGCCTCCGAAGAAGCAAAAGTATCAAATTTGTAAAATTTGGAAAAAGTATGCAGCGAAGACCAAGTCGCTGCCTTACAAATCTGTTCAACAGAAGCCTCATTTTTAAAAGCCCATGTGGAAGCCACTGCTCTGGTAGAATGAGCAGTAATTGTTTCAGGAGGCTGCTGGCCAGCAGTCTCATAGGCCAAACGGAAGATGCTTTTC